>NW_016907983.1:344600-358138 GCF_001483705.2 Eufriesea mexicana
ACACACACGCACACGCACACGCACGCACGCACGCACACACATACATATACACATAAATATATATATAAATAAATATATATATATAAGTATATTTATTTATTTATATATATAATTAAGATATATATATATATTTTATATTAGAAGCAATATATATCTTAATTATGCAAAATTTTAACAGAATATGTTAATTTTATGTATGCATAACACCTATATGTATTCGTATATTTTTATCATGTAACCTTGTTGCAGGTTAAATAGCATTCTTTCCGAATGTATCAGTAATATAATATTCTTTGCTTCATTGTGCAAACATATAAACAAAATATACTACATCCCGTCATGTTTATAAAACATTGACATTAATTTCTGTTAAATTTTAACAAATCTGCTCTCGTTTGTTTAATTTATTTTGTCAATGAATGTCCTCATTATGATATCCATAACAGAACACCAATCAACTCTTCACCGGTTTTATAAATGTAATTTCAATGCGGCAGCTAACTCTCACTTCTTACATTGATTTTTCTTTATAAGACTCTTACTGCAGCTATTTAAAAATTAAAACGATGCGACTTCCTGCATAACTAAATATGAGTTATATATCCTTGTGAAGAAGATTTGACGAATTTAACAAAGTTTTCTTCAAAACCTTACATATTTACAGCTAGTTTTTACCATTGCATTGATAATAATCCCAGGAAAAAATACATTCTCATAGCTAAAGAATTAATATTATATACCAAAACTTTTAGAGGCATAGTACATGGGAAAGTAGTAAATCCACTTTACATTATACTATACCGATAGGAAATTTTTTCTTGCTCTAGTTGAAGTAGAGATGATAAATTTTTCTATCTATTTGATAGTGCTTGAAATATTCTGTGTTGCTTTCTTTTGATTTTGTTTACAAGAGCATTAAAATGTTTTTATGCAAACAGTAGAAATTTCATTTACTTTCAGTCATTTTTTTGAAAAAATTGAAACATGCTGATGCATGGAAGTTCGCACAAAAATCATTTGCACATGTCAAAAAAACATGTTCCAACAAATAATGGTCAGATATAAGAAGTAAACAACGTAGTAAGACTCACTATCTTACTATTATTTTTTAGAATTGTCCTCTTCACTCGACCAATGTTTTTCCTGTTCCTGTAATTCGAATTCCCACCGTAATTCTAATTCCCGCATATCATTTGCAATACCAGCCTCGTAAGTATCTTCCTAAAAATTAATTTCATATTTTATATAAAATTTTAAACATTATTTTTGCAATTTAAAAAGTGCTTGACATGAATTATACGTAATGTCCTTTTTGTATACAAAATTACAACATTGTAACTTACTTCTTCTGGTTTATAATCCTGATTAAAATTTTGAGAACTAAGTAAATTGTTCGAAGATTGAATCCAAGGTACGGTACCATATGGGCTCCAATTTCGTACATCCTTTTCTTTCTCTCTGATACCGGCTTCGATCATTTGTAATTCCTGTGCTAATCTTTCTCCTGCTGTAAAAGTTGCTCCTTGTGTGGCAAGCTAAATGAATTTTTATATTAATAATATTTTATTTAAAAACAATAAACAATTTAAAATAAAATTGAACAGTACCTTCAAGTCATTGATCTTTTTCTCTAGATGTTTTAATTGTTGTTTTACCTTCTGTGATTCAATGATTAAACTAAAATAAATTTAATTATGATAGTTAAATTTTTAAATAATTAATAAAAATTATATATTAAAGATTAACTTACTCTTTAGACATGCATTCTGATCGTGAAAGTTGTGTGTGTGTTGAGGAGTCAAATATATTCCGACCGAATGTAATGTAATTATCTCCAAAACCACTATGATTAATAGATTGTATTCCTCCATTTGCACCAATAGTAGCATAAGCTATAATTAAAATACATTTTTTTTTGTTTTATCAAATACATTTTTCTATTGAACTTTATATTTTCTATTTTTTCTTTTTTTTTTTTTTCTATATGTGATTTCTTCATACTGATCATACTTACGTTGACTACCATAATACCAAGATGTAATAGAATTTGTTGTTGGCATATGTCGATAAGCAGATATTGCAGGAGTTGCTCCTCCATCTGCATAAAAATTAGTAGATTGTACCCCATTTGTAGATCTAGAAAGAAATTGTTTTCATTATAATTTAATATCACATATTAATTTTATCAATGAATTATTACCTGATTAAATTTTTTGATAGTTTAGAAATTGGTCCATATTTACTATTAGTTGATGCATCAAATGGTATAAATTCATCATCAAATAGAATGGGATCTGTGCACCGAAAATTGTTATTACAATTCATATTTGTTGGAGGAACCATGGGACTATTTGGTGTGTTTGTCCATATAGAGAAATTTGATGATAATGTATCTCCTTGCATGTCATAATTCTATGAACAAAATAATAAAGAAAGATAATGAAAAATATATTTCAAATTTTCAATAATTAAATAATCGTACCGTTTTCATCTGCGGCACTTGTTTGTTGACAATTGTTTCGAGCTGATTTAATATTTCCATTCTGCGTTGCAATAACATCGCTAATGTTTTAGCAACTGTCCGTTGCTATAATATATAAGAACAGTTTAATGTGTATTATATAAAAATATGTAAGAATATTTTAATATATACAGTAAAAACTACTAACATGTAAAGAAAGTTATGTTACCTTTTTAGTATTAGAAATTCCATTTGTTATATTAGACGAGATCTGCGATGAATCCCAAATACTAAGATTAGGTGCAGTATAATCAACAGGTGTATTAGGCATAATGTAATGAGAGCAATGTACGTCCATATTTTTTGTCTGTACCATAGGTAACATTCCTTGAGCAGATGGTAGCATATAATTCGTCAATGATCCAATAAAATTGTTTTCATTTGTTGGATTATGATGTTGTATTGGATTAACTTTATTCATAGAATTAAAATCTGAAATAAAAATAGCTGTCGTTTCCCTTAAAGTTAATTGTTTTATATAAATACTTACTTTCTCTATGAGTATTGTCATGTGGTTTTATGGAATGATAAAATAAATCGTCATTTTGTTTAAATGTCTTATTATTTGATCCAGTAACCGATTTGTCTGTTTTCACATCCAGATTATTCGTTCCAGATAAACTTGTTCTGAGACTTAATTTCCGATTTTTTGATCTATATCTAATAAAAGAATAAATAAATATATATATTAACATAGTATTTCTTTATATTGAACATATATGTGTATACTTACTTATCTAGTTCCATGTCACTATGAGCAAATGTACAATTAGTAGACCTAGGACAAGACCCTCTAAGTGCTAGATCTCGACACATGCTCACTTTGTATTTTGGTTGGCCAGGACCTACATTATGAATACCATCTTGTGTTTTTCGATTACCGTGTTGTTGAATGAACTCTACTAATGCTGCAACTACGGTTCTAACAGCTTCTAATGCTGCACGACATTCTCCTAATGTTGGAGATTCAGTTTCTATAATGAAATTAATAGATTAAACGTATCAAATATAT
Source organism: Eufriesea mexicana (assembly GCF_001483705.2). Classification (NCBI taxonomy): domain Eukaryota; kingdom Metazoa; phylum Arthropoda; class Insecta; order Hymenoptera; family Apidae; genus Eufriesea; species Eufriesea mexicana. Next base: position 348,134 of record NW_016907983.1, read on the forward strand.
TTATTTAATAAAATTTTTCAATATAACAAATTATACCTGGGCTAGGATCTATTGCAGCTAGCAGTTCTAATTGTGGTCTTAGGCTACTTAATTGTCCAGGATCAGGAGTACGTTGAAGAGCAATAACCAATTCTTGTACACTTTGAGCAAAAGATTGTGGAGTTTGAAGTTTATCTATAATACTTTGCATATGAGATTTATGACTTGTATCTCCATATAACAATGCAGACCACTGATCAGGTGCTATTCTTAAACCAGCTTCAGTCGCAATTTGGACTATTTGAGCATCATGCTCTCTTCTTAATGCTTCATATGTTCTGAATTCTTCTTTTAATTGCATCAATGACGAATCTCCTTCTCGTTTAGATACCTAATGAAATATTTTATTTAGATAATAGTTCTAATATCAAACAAAACGAAAGTGATGAATACTCCTTACCTTAAAACAACTTGCTCTATACAACAATTGGACAACATGTCCTATACTGGTTTTAGATGCTTGAGGAAAATGTGATTCTAAACGTTGAACTACAAACATGACTAACACTTTCCTAGAAAGAGCAGATCCATCTTCCAAAGCCAAGAGAACAAGTTTTAATACTTCTTCTTGCATTGCTGATAAAAAAGGGATTATTATTATTACATATAATTTAATTTTTATTTTTTTATTATTATTTTATGCTAATGGTTTATTAGATTTGCTTTATAATAACATACCTGGCCCAAGAAATTGACATCCCCGAGCCCGTACAGCAGCCCACAAATTAGCATTGAGTTGTTGTGGATTTTGATGTTGTAATATTAATTCTGTAACTGATCTTTCACCTAAACTTCTAGCTGCTCTTACTGCACGTGCTCTTCCTTCTGGTTCAACCAACTGGCAACCTACCAAAGTTACTAATTTTCTTTGCATAGGTCGAGAAACAAGTCCCACACCTATTATTTAATACAAAATAGTCACAGATTATGAAAAATAATATTCCAAATTATTTAAATATTTAATTCTTTATATTACCTGTAGTTAAAGAAGGATTTGTCTGACATGGTTTGAGATATAGAGCAAGTTCTTCAATACAACGTTTAGCAACCAAATAATTAGTATGATCTTCAGGTGGTAGTAATTTCTGATAAGCTGATGCTACATTTGTGGAAACAGGATTTCCCACTAATTGTAATAGAGCTTCATTTACTGGTAATCTTTCTATTTCTGTATTAATAATACTCTAAAATATATTATGTAAATTTACTATGTAAATATATGATGTAAATTTAAAACTTATAAAAAGAGATAATTTTATATTCAATATTATAATAATAGAAATTATGTAACTTTTAATATGTAAAATTAAAATATAATGTTATATTCTATTATATATTTGGTTAAGGTTATTGAAAATATATAATTCTACTTGTACAGTAGTAATAATATTATCTACCTGATCAAAAGGACATTGTTTACGATGTAAATTTGCAAGGCACGTACGACATATGGTATGACCACATCCTAAGGATATTGGGCCACGTATAGCCACATCAAAGTCATGACAGCAAACTGGACAAGAAAGAAATTCAGTCCACTGTGGTGCCTGTATTGGCATTCTGTAACAAAATTATATTAAACAATTCCTTGAATTCTTAATTTCATAACTTTTTGCAATACCATTATTTTTAAAAGATATTACAGATAAATTTTATATTACTAATTAAAAAATTCAGTTTACATTTTTCATATTTTTTCACTTATATTTAATCGATAATTTTAGACCTAAAATTTGCAAAATCGACTACTGCGTTTTTACGAAAAATATTTCGTATTAAAATCAATTAATTTTAGTAGCTATGGAAAATATATAAATTTAGCAACTAATTAAACTAAATTTGATTAATTAATATATTTATAGAAGCAATAATAAACGAAAAGGAAACTTCCTTTCGATTGCAAAACATTTATTTATGGATATAAATCTTTTCGAAACAATAACGTTGGCTTATCAATTGTTTTATATACGATGCTTTGGAACATTTTATTTAGGATATAGTTTACATTTGCCTTAAAAAAGGTATATAAAAAATATTTTAAACTTATATTATTTTCAGCACGCAATTAGATCAAACTTTTTTAATCGCTATCGCTATTACTTTCGTATCTGTCGTACGTCTGCTCTATATAGCATCAGAAAAACGATATCTACTTTTACCACGCGGAAATATGTCGATGCAACGTATTGTTATTAAAATAACGAATAATTAAAAAACTCACCTCGTTATTGCCCTCACAAAACATCACATTAACTACTCAGTTACTTCGCACATAGTTCTGCCATCGAAGCAAGAACAGATGAATCACAAATAGTAAGATGAGCTCAGCACGATATTCCTCACGTATACTTTTTTACCTCACTAGCATTCATGACGAAAACAATCTAGAAAAGTGACCTTCCAATTTTCTTCGATAGAGTGCGCTATAAACAACTTAATATCAAATTTTCAAAATTATATAAATCAATTTCAATTATATATTCAAATATTGATAATTTAAATTATAATCCATATATTTCTTGTTATAATTACTATTTGCTTAAACTTAAATATTATTTACCATTATTTTATACAATTTATATAATTACCATAAAAATTGATACATTCTTTACCATAAAATAATTAAATTTTTGATTATTTTAGAAATTAGACTTTATCTATAATATTAAACTAAAAATTTAAATAAATTTAATATATGAAGTGTAAAAAAGTATACAGGCCACTGATTGGTCATCATACTATCTTTATTATATCAATATACCATATTCATCTGTTTCAGATAATCATAATCGAGTTTCATATCTACTAAAATTATAAATGTACAATTTATTTCTCTTGGTTCACTGTTCTGAAATATATTACATACTGACATTACCTAGTTCCTGGATATGAAAACGTGTGTAATGTGAAATGTGAACATGTATTCCTTCCATTCAAGATTCGTATAAGCTTTAACGTAACAAATGAAGCTTAATTGTAATTGTTAATCAAAATCGTGAAATAAATAATACAGCACTGACACGTTGGCTCAATAAATTCTAGTTAAACATGATACCGCCAAAGGATAAACCGTTATGGTGTGATATCGCATTTCGTATGTTAATGAATACCGTTTCATATCCTATTGAATACGGTAAAGTTTTAATACAGGTAAAATATGTACAATGGATAAATTACCTGGAAACTAAACGTTCATTGGAAGTTTATAATTTTTATTTATAACGTAATAGATCGGATATGAACCGATTCCACCAAGACCGACAACTACTTTATTTGGAAAACCGGCTTTAGCTTTACCTAACATTTTTCAATACGGTAAGCAATATTTATTTATTTCATACAGCTTTTATATTATCTTTATAGATAACTTAATATAAAAAATTATTGAAATCACTTTATTAAAGGAATTGAAATCTATAATAGGTTAATATTATTTTTTGTAATTGATACAAAATATTTTTTTAAATTATTACATTACAGTTATATACATAAAAAATGTGGATGGGTTTACTGGTTGCTATCGTGGTCTTATTCCAAAATTGTGTGCTTATACTGTAAGTGCTACAGCTTTTGAAAAGACTTCTAAATCAATTAAGTTTAAGGATGAACCAAGCAAAGATGATTTAGAAGAAAGGTAAATGTATATATATACGTATTTGTATGTATAACATGACATTTCTAAATGAAACTTATAAAAATAAATCCACATTTTTTTTGTAGTCAAAAGCGTAAAAAATGTATATATGAATTTATAAGAGACCTGATTAGTAGAATGATTGGAATTATAATTAGTCATCCATTAGACGTTATTGCATTAAGGATGATGGCACAATTTGTTGGTGGAGAAACAAAATACAAGTATATAACCAATTAAGCAATGAAAATACATATTTTGACATTAATCATAAATGCATTATTTTTATAGTGATTTTCTTTTTTTTCTGCATTAATAGTGGATTATTTAGATCATTTGTAGAAGTATATAAAGCAAATGGAATTATGGGATACTATGCAGGATTATTGCCACGCTTGATTGGAAATGCTGCTGGATTAGTGATAGTCAGTTCATCTACTTATGCTATTGATAAATTCATTAAAAATGATCGTGAATTAAGACCATATGCTGTTTCCACTATAAAGGTAAATAAATTAATTATTTAAATACAATATATTTATCATAATCAGTATTATCATACAATATTAATATTTTACAGTTTATAGCAACAACAATTACATATCCATTTTTAGTGATTTCACATTGTATGGCAGTTAATAACTGCGGGTAAGTTAATTTAAAATACAAAAAGTTTTTTATTTGTTTTAAACTAAATAGTAATTTAATAAATTTTACTTATCAAGGTTGATTGCTGGTCTTCCTCCACAAATGCCAATTTATAACAGTTGGTTGGATTGTTTATCTCATCTTTGGTCTACCAACCAGTTAAAGAGAGGAAATAGTCTCTTATGGCGTTATTATACTGGACCACAAGTGTTAATTAATGGGAAGCTAATACCACTTAACAAATATAATTTCCATTTGCAAAGTACAACATAGTAAAAGATATTGCATTTCCTTGTATTTGAAAGACTAATAGTAAAATCACTTTTGTGGTATATACTTTTTACTCAAATTTACTCCAAAAAATTTACTCCAATATTGTTGCATTTATATATTCCTTTATATTGATCCTACTTGTTATTATAGCAAATATTAACTAAAGTATTTTTTCTTTGGTACTATATTTTATCAAAAACTGTAATTCAGATTGAGAACAAGCATTCAATACATATACAAGTATTAATGAATATGGTTACTATTATTAGCTTGCCAATTAACATTGTGTATCATGCACAATAATTACATTTAAATTATCATTTAAATAAAAATATTAACTTAAAAAAAAATAAGCTTATGATAATAATAACCATGATGATGATAATATAATAGTAATAAAAGTAGTTATATAAATAATTTCTTTACATCTGTATTACATTTGACAATAGTAGCTCAAACACAGAATTATAAAATATGCCTTATGTATAAAGTGTATAAATTGGTATTGCATCACTTTCAAATTCTAATTTTATATAGAATAACTGTCTCCTATAAAAAATAATTCTTACAGTATTTGTTTATATATCTACTGTGAAACCAGATAAATATAAAATAAAATAAAGTTATGCAAATAATATTCATTCTAGATAGTAAATCTATCTGTAGATCTATTTGTAGACTTTCATCTGCTAAAGAATTATATGTATGTAATTTTATCTTACTGCAATAGTGATTCTATAATTTTTTAATGCAAATTAAGAAGTTATCTTTAATAAAAAAAAAAAGTGAATTCTTATTTCACAGTCTCTATATATTTGTCAAATAAAATTTAAAAATCAGTATTAAATGATAATAAATAAAATTCTTGAAAATAAATATTTGATGTACTATTTTAATTATTTATTATTCATTTATTTAAAGTCGCATCAGCTTATATTTCGCCATTAGCGACCCCATTACATTACAATAATAATCAAAATTATTTATTATTTTGATAGTTTCAATTTACAACGTGATTGTGTCATCAGGCATCAAGAAGTTTACATAAGTATTGCATTATCAGATTTTATCTGTTTTTCTAAACATCCTACTAAAATACTACACTGAAGCCTACATTATGTAGTACATTCTTTCGATTTTTATATAAAAAAGAAAAATATCGACATGAAAAACATTTTTAAATACACATGTCTCATCACATACTACATTTCGACTTTGATTATATGTAGTGCAATAAAATGAATGTGAATATTGAACAAAATCATGAATGCATTTTTCAAACATATGAAACTTTGTACTGAAAGAATTTAAATGCTATTTTATTTTATAATTAATAAAGAATCATTTTTCATTAATAATAATAAAATTATTTATTTGTAACTTATGTTCCAGTCTACAGTAAAGTATTGCTTTAAGAATAAAGGAAACATCAGTTTCTAAATTTAATGCTTCTATATATTATAGCTATAATGTCTAGACATTATAAAATTTTTTTGTGGTTTTCTACTCTAATTTCTTTGTATTAAATATTATTTTTGGTTTAAATCTATTACTTATATATTTACTTGTGAATAAAGTTCAATTCTATTTTATTGTTTTCTTGGAGTATTAAAATGTTTAATTTTTAAAATACTTTAATGCATATATTTATAAAAAATAAGTTAAAAAATGAATTGGTAAATTTGAAATGATACATTATAACCAAAACCATAAGAAACGAAAAATAACGTTTAAATTCTTCATGAAGACAAAATATTAAAATTTACTGACTTCAGTAATGTTACATATTGCATTATTACTACCAAATAATTAAAGGCGTTTGTGACGTTTTTTAATCAGCGAATATCTATTACTTATTTTTAACTTAATACGTAAAAATATTTTAATAGACATAGCAGTCCAAATACAAATAAGCCTAAAAATTGACAAAGTGTTTTCCTTCATTTTAATGCAAATTAAAGGAATGTATTTTTCGAAGGTAAATTTCTATAATTTTCTCCCCCTTTTTTTTTTTTTGTTTTTTTTTTGTTTTTTTGTTTTTGCTATAACGCTAAATTTTTTCTTGCATCTATACAATTCCATGTATTTCAATATTTTATGTATAAAGTAATCATGCTATTTTATTTCAATTTCTTAAAAATTTAATTTCATGCAACCACAAGAAGGTATCGCTATAGAACTGTACATTTTTTGGTTGATCTTCTTTACAAAGCAATAAAGATTCAAACCATTAACATTTAATATTTATTTAACAAATATTATCTTATCCTATTAGATATAACAAGTGATTGCTATCAAGTTTATATTATCACGGTAATAATTAGTAAGTTTTGTAACCTATATACACTGAGGAATACTGTATGTCCAGGAATGTTTTACAAAACCAATTAAGTATAAAGCATGTTTCAATTGTAGGTATTTTAATCTAAAATATGTCTTTGTACATTTAAATAATAAATATGCAGCATATTAGAAGACTGTTCAGTGTTCACATTCCTTGGCAAAAGATTCTGACAGATATCTTGCAAGTTTTCCATTCAGGAATCTGTTTCAAGTACCATGTAATAAAAAAATTACCTTTTCTCTTTAAATACTATGTATATACAACAATACATATGTCATAAAATATCATAAACATCATAAAAAAAAAAGAAAAAAAATGGAACTTAAAATAAATAAAGTACTAATATTACTGTGGCAGTATAGTACTTAACTTATTAATAAAAAGTAACTTCTTTTAGAAGAAATAATCATTATCATATGAATTGCCATATGAAATCATATAAATGTCATTAACTTATAATTGTTCTCAAAATAAGTAATTAATAATGATCTAAACTATACATTTTAATCTTTTTAGAATTTTCTTGTATAATATGAAAATTCTGATCTGTTGAAAATTTGTGTCGAAAATGGAAAATGTTAGTCGATTTTATGTTGAACAATTTTAAATATTTTGACATACAAAATATAAATATCTGTTATAAGATTTTATAATCAAATAATAATTTGAGTATATGCTGTTTTCAAAAATTTGTATACAATAACACTTTAAAACAATATCTTTTAGTATCAATCTGTATGATTACTAAAAGAACAAATTTTCATTAATGTAAATTCTCCTTTTTGTCTATGTTATAAAGAATACCTATAATGCAAAATTATTAAATTTTTAAACACTTCTAGAGTATGGAACTTTATGTATACTTTTCAATAATGTATGCAATAGTTATAGAAATCTTCAGAGAACAGTTATAGAAATCTAATACACAATACTGAAAATATAATAATGATTATTCAAAGGATTTTATATGCTTGTAGTAACAAAAATATCGTTTTTTTCTTTAGTATTACATTTACTATGGAAAATTGACTCATATTTCTATATATATGTGTAATAGCCAATTTTTTAATATACTCCAAAATATTTTGTATATCCTGTTTATCAGAGGGAGGGATTTAAAAACACATATTTTAGAAATTATCTACACATTATGCTTAACGTTTACATACCTATTCATAATGCTATTTTGTCTTACATTTGTATTAATATTCACATAATAACTTGAAATTTCTTTTTCGATAACTATTAAATATTACAAATAATTTTAGCATATAATTTGTTTTTATTCTGCATAAAGTTCCATCATCTTATTATTTTTACCATTCTTTAAAATATAATGCATTCCTTGATGCATAACAAATATTATGCAGTTATCTTTAGAATTACTCGACAAGTTCGTTATTTAAAATATCGTTGATCGTACGATTAGCATTATTATATATTGAAAATGATAATTCTCTACTATATGTTTTAAATTAGTTGTTTGACTATAAACGTAAATTAGGCCATCGCAACAGTGCAATAAGTTTCGTTCGATACGAATGGTTACACTTATTCATAATTAGTGCACGTAACATACACAGTTTTTTATTTGAGAGAAAAATTGTTAAATTTACTTTAATTTCTCGATTACTTATTTCGAGGGAAAGGTAATTGTATGTATATGCACAATATTTGAACATTCATTATTCATTCCTCATTTCTACCGTAATTACCGTTTGTTTTCACTATTACCTTTCTATGTACATTGCAATGTAGATATAGATAAAACTGTTATATTTTTTATCTAAATCTTCGTTTAATACTCACTGCAATGTCATGAATCATTTTCTGCATCATAAAATATTATAATTATTAAATGAACAAATTAATTATTTCAAGTCTAATTCGACTTCTGGATTCTCTAATGAAAAAGGTTTCAGATTTTCCACTATCGGCGTTTGATCAGGATCAACTCGTATGCGGATTCTATTGGTTTCTAAAGACCGCGGAAGTGTACGTGGAAGATCGTCTTTGTATGAACCAGACATAAGTGAAGTATATGGTACATAAATTCGTACAACATCTGGACTTGGTTGATGAGATGTTGCTCTAGGTGTGGGTAAACCACCACTACCAGAGCTGGCATTAGAAATATTACTTTGAGTATCAAGACTATTGTCTAACGCTTGAGACCGTGTCGCCGAACTAAATACAGAAAGGTCAGCTGTTGATGTAACAGATGTATCTGCCAATGACCGGCGCGAGCCATTGGGAGAGGCCCCATCGTCAAGACTTGGATCAAATGAGAATTTGCTTCCTGCACATATATGTAATTTTTATTATACTGTAACAGGATATTAGAACAAACGTGTTTTGACAGAATACTTTCACATAGTAAGTGTAATACATTTGATTTAAAATCATCTATAGAAATATCTCAACATTTCCTTTGGAAATGAAATATTAATTAATGGTAATTAAATTTAACATGATGTTTGCAATTTAATATTGCTACTATGTAACAAGAATATTTTACAATGTACTGATGTATTACCGTTTTTGGTTATATTTTTTATATGAATTTTCCTGAGTATTCTAAAGTAATCACAGTCTATTACTCCTTATTTTTTATTTCATAAAAAATGATCAATGAAAATTCTTCATACATTTTTAAAGATAAATATAGTTTCACTTTAATAATGCTAAATTTATAAAAAAAGTTACTTATGATTATATAGTAATAAATATAATACTTCAAAATATGGCTTATATAATATTTTTGTAAAATTCTATCTATGTATCTATGTATCTATGTATCTATCTATCTATCTATCTATCTATCTATCTATCTATCTATCTATCTATCTATCTACCTACCTAGCTACCTAGCTACCTACCTACCTATCTACCTACCTATCTATCTATCTATCTTATCTATCTATCTTATCTATCTATCTATCTTATCTATCTATCTTATCTATCTATCTATCTATCTATCTTATCTATCTACCTACCTACCTACCTACCTACTTACCTACTTACCTATCTACCTACCTACCTACCTACCTACCTACCTACCTACCTA
>NW_016907983.1:358310-409591 GCF_001483705.2 Eufriesea mexicana
CTATCTATCTATCTATCTATCTATCTATCTATCTATCTATCTATCTATCTATCTATCTATCTATCTATCTATCTATCTATCTATCTATCTATCTGTCTATCTATCTATCTATCTATCTATATAATATGATATAATATATATATATATATATATATATATATATATAGAGAGAGAGAGAGAGAGAAATGTATATATACATATACACACATGCTGCTGAGCAATATTATGTATAATACTTTCTAATGTCAAAACCTTATCTAAGATCAGAAACTTTGAGAAGTACCTTATAATCTAGTATTATATATAACCATTATATCAATCTCTGTATCTCTACTTTTATCTTTTTCTTCATCCCTAACAATACTTTCTTGTTTACAATGTAGAAGGCAAGTATTTGTGTTACCATGTACTATGTTTTCATTATATCGTAACTCACCGCCAAGACCACAACTCGTTTGTTCAACTGGTGTTGTACTTTCTCTACCATCATCAGCAAGTACCAAGTCTCTACGTTGTGTTATAGATTCTCGCATAACATGTTGTGCTTCGCTAAACTCTTCGGTACGTCTTCCAACCTAAGCATATCAATATTGAGCCACAAAATTATTCTGACTAATTATTTCTATGTTTTAAGTTATTATTATACATAAAATAATATAAATAGCATAAATTACCTTGCTTGCAAATGAAGGTTCTTTAAATGTACCAAATGGAAATCTTGGTAACTCATGTGGTAAAGGAGGGCCAGGATAATCCAACTTGGCACGTTTCAATTCTTCCATACTACGTTCCATAGTACTTATTACTGTATCATCATCAAAGCAAAAATCTTTTTCTAATTTAATTTGTAAATAATTACAAAATTCATCCAAACTTTCCATTGGCATGAGAAAACGTTTATGCATTTTCATAACTGTGTATGCCATAGCAGGTAAAATACGATCTCCATCTAGTAAAAATATATCCCAAATTCGAAGACCAAGACTAACAGGTGTCTGTTTTAAATAAATAATTATACTTAGACACAGTATATATTAGAATAAATTGTATAATAATGTAGAAAAATTAAATATAAGTTATTTCCTTACCCTCTCTTGGAAAACAACAAAAAACCATTTTAATGCATAGAGAATAGAATCGCAACCACATTTATCAAGTTTTCGTTTTAATTTAGGCAAAAATTTATTCATAATTTTATCATGATGTTCTATAAAGCGATTTAATTTCGGAAATCCATCAACATAAAATCCTACAAATAAATATATTAGATGAATATTGAAACAAAATCTTTTCAAGAATAAATTTTATAAAATCAGCTCAGACCATGCATAGTATATTTTTTATCTGCGAGTAACACAGAAAGACCCCAAAATGCATCTTCTTCATCCATATATAGTAAAAGCAATCCAGCTAATACAGACATTCCTTGACAGTAACCCACTTCCATATTGTACATGCTATAAGCAGCCAATACATAAAACATAGAACGCTGTTTTATGCTATACCTTTCTCTATTGAAAATAAATCAAAATTTAGTATAATTTTGAATAAATATACAATAAATATTTATTTATTATTACTTCTTCAATAATTTTCAATCTTAATGTACATACCTATAATTGATATGATCTCTATATTGTCTAGCTACATCAGCATCGATCTGTCTTATTTCAGTAGACCATTGACGTGCAAGTTGTAACATCTCTTCATATTTACCAGTCTGTTCTTTTTTCAAATTTTTAATACCCAATAACAATGTCCACACTTGACCACGAAATCTATTAGGAATTCCTTTATATACTCTGCGTCGTAATTTTTCCTTAGTTGAAGAACTATCCCACTGTTTTGTCATTTTTTCCCATTTTTTTAATCTTTCCATTTCCACCCGGTGAGTCTTAATTTCATTAGGGTCTGGCTTTTGTGGCAAACGTTTGTCACTAAAATATAGATATTAAAATGAAAAAAAAAAAAAAATAATAGTATTATTATTATAATCTTTGGTACAATAATTACTGTATGAATCCATATCTATCTGTAGTATGATACACTTCAAAAGATGGATCTTCCCAAGGATCAATTTCTGCTCCATTTTCTCTCCCACGGTCATAGCAGCTAAATATTCTATCTCGCTCTGCAGCAGACCGTTTCAATAATTCTTCCTCATTCATCCCCCGTGAGAATTCGCAAGCAGACTCTTACAAACATACCGTCTTGTTAGAAGAGTTCTATTTACCCTTGGCTGCAAAGTATAATAAATATAAACATTAACAACAAAATATCCATAAAATAAAATAATTTTATATTTCGAATAATTTCAATATCTGAAATTTTTATATGGATTTTTATGTATTACTATAATTTCAATATGCAAATGCAAATTATTGTCAACATTTTATTGATAAAATGAGTGTAACTTCGATTTTATAAAATAAGTACTACATAAAAACGTATGGTAACCTAAAGGTAAAGCAAAGAATACACTTTTTCTTCTACATATACAAGAAAAAGTGAAATACAATTTTATTTTATGAACTGTAACATTCTAAAGTTAACGTACTACATATTGACAAGAGAAAAGGTTATATACATAGAAATTAAATAATATTCCCATTAAAAAATTTAAATCTTACCGCTAAGAAATTAAGTGTGTAATTATAAACACTGCACGCTTATAACTTAAATAGTTTTCTTCGTTTCATATTACACGTGAAAACATTTCTTCGTTACTCGGTTCGTTCAGCAAAACTACCGAACATACATACCAGACATGCAACTTCAAGCCGGATTCGGATGTTTCTATTCTCTTTCATAAATCAATGCTGCCAATATATTCATTCAAAACAAATGTGTTTTGTAACGTTGTAATCTACATTTTTATAACGAAAACACATTTGATTAATTGCGAATCAGTTTATTCTATCTTTGTTTCATATTTGTGTAAAAATAAAAGCTGTAATTACTTTATCTGTCAATAGAGTATTTAAATAAGAAAATTTTGTTTCCATTTTTTAAAATTTCAATAAAATTTTTTTATATTTTTATACTATTAATCTTTATTCGAAACTAGATTTATAAAACATTACAATGCAATATGAAATTTATTCACAATAAACTTCAATTTGTTATTTATTTACAAACAAATATTTACTGATTCTAAACTGTTGTAGTTTGTAATTATCTTATAAATTTATGAAGATCATGTGATAACCAATTGAAACTTGAATTGCAAATGAAAATTTGAAATTTAATATACTTGACCTTCAATAAGAAAACAACAAAAAAGAAAAACACAATGTTTTTTGTTGTCTGGTGACAATCAAGATGGTTGTTGCCATAGTGTGGTAACTTCGCAGAACAGATTGAAAAAATTTATTTAATTTTACAATTATCTAATACATTATTATGAAAAATATCAACGTACGAAAAAGGTAACACATATTGATAGGTTAATGTTAAATCATTAACATGAAAATTTTTTTCTATTATTTGAGCTGAGAAATAATATGGAAGTGATTTGGACTTTGATATAGAAAAAAAAACCTATTAAAAAAATTTGACAAAAATAAATTTGAAATTCGCATTATTTTAATAGGAAAACAAAAATATGATAAAAATCAAGAAGTATTTAAAATATTAATCATTCTTATGAAGCAGAATGTTCCCGTCTGAAAATTTGTGGCCCTGAAAAGGGCCATTTTATTTATGTTGAAATCTAAGCCTTTTTTTCCGTCTTCTTTGGTAAAAGTACAGCTTGAATGTTAGGAAGAACTCCTCCTTGAGCAATAGTAACTCCAGATAAAAGTTTATTTAATTCTTCGTCATTACGAATTGCAAGTTGCAAATGTCTAGGAATAATCCTGGTCTTTTTGTTGTCTCGAGCAGCATTTCCCGCCAATTCCAGAACTTCAGCGGCTAGATATTCCATAACAGCAGCCAAATAAACGGGAGCTCCAGCGCCAACTCGTTCTGCGTAATTTCCTTTTCTTAAAAGTCTATGAATACGTCCAACTGGAAATTGTAACCCAGCCCTATTTGAACGAGACTTCGCTTTTGCTTTCGCTTTTCCTCCTTTTCCACGACCAGACATCTTCGATTAGTTGTTAAATGCACAGGATCGTTGAACACCTTACAACAGTCTGCTTCGTCCAGCAGGTAGAAACTATTCTTCAATTCCCCTCTTCCTACCAATATATAGCCACTACGGTAGCTACGTCCGTCCAATAGTTGATCAGAAGCATTTTAATTGGTTTAGAGGACAGATGTTTCATACGACGGTTTTATGTTTATTTTTTTAACGTAATATTTTAATATTGTAGTTTTCAAAATTATTTTTACCGTAAATAATTTACAATATTAATATTTTTTACCTAAACTAAAAAATTTAAGAGAAATATATTGGATATATATATATATATGCGAAACGATACATATGTGTGCGTACATATCCTTGTGTATATACGAGGAATATTGTTATTTCATCATAAAGTTAAGAAATTTCTGAAAACTAAGAAAAAAAGCAATTTTAAAACTATTTAATGTATAAATTGTTTAATTTTAAAAAATTGCAAAGTATTATATTTTCTATGATTTATTAGTATTAATTACTTATTATTACGTACTAATATCATACTTTTTACAAAAATTTTCATTTTGATTTTATTTATTATGAAAATATTTATGATAATCTCTCTGTTAAAAATGTTTACTTCACAATAAATTTATTTTAACACTTGCTAAATATATGTATATATGTATATTCCACAATTTTGTCTTGGCTTTTTTCTTTTTATATTATTAATAATAATATTCGTAAATTTTCTTGACTTTAACATTTTTATAGTGTGCTTCCTTTCTGGAACATTATATAAAAATAAGAGGTTCACAAATAAAACAGATTTTTGCAAAATTTAATAGAACTTGTAACATTTAATGTTAATTTCTGGCAATACAATTATATTTTGAAGAGCAAGAATTTCATGAACTTACATATATGTACATGTATACACTAAGAATGCTTAACAACTTGTCATTTAATTTGAATTTTAAGTTTGTTTGGTAATCTTCAGAGTAAAATTATATAAATAAGGGAAATAATTTTTCATTAACATTTATGTTTATATTGAATAGAATAAAAGTAATTATATACAGTTTAAACGAATTTTTACACTTAAAATACGTATAAACATTTGACATGTTCCAGGAGTTGTTTGTAAAAATGATTATTAGTATTGAAGAACAATTTGTTACCGTCAATAATAAAAAAAAAAAAATAAAAACAAATATTAAATTCAATTATTTACATTTTTTATATCGATATTATATTTGAGTGTACAATATTGTTATATATTACATATGTATGTAATAATATACATAATATAATATAATTTCTTTTAAAGTATTGCATTATATTGTAATATGTATATAAATAAATTGGTAGAAAACTATTTATAAAGAGAAATTATATTTTTATCATCATTTGAATAGAAAATTTGTATTTCGTCATTTTATTAATTTATTATTTTTATACAATGTAAAAAGTTTGTATAAAAGTATAAATACAACTGTATAGTTTAAACCATAAAAACGTATATATAGAGTGTGAGTACAATCTATGCGTGTGTGAAATATAATCTACAATATCAGTTACCAGATGGAGTAGTATCAGCGCTCCAATCACGTAGCAAAGAATTTTAGTTCACACCATGGACTGCAGCGATTGGTTCGCAGTGGCTACCTCATTCTATTATATAAATGAGAGACAATCGTCCAGAGTCATTCTGCAACCATCGTTAAAGTCAGTAAGAAAGTGTTGAATTTAAATCGAAGACGGTTTGAATCTTGACATTATGCCTCCAAAAGTTAGTGGTAAAGCTGTGAAAAAGGCCGGCAAGGCTCAGAAGAATATTAATAAAGCTGACAAAAAGAAGAAGAGAAGAAGGAAAGAAAGTTACGCAATCTATATTTACAAAGTACTCAAACAGGTGCATCCTGATACTGGTATATCCAGTAAAGCAATGAGTATTATGAACAGTTTTGTCAATGATGTCTTTGAACGCATTGCAGCGGAAGCGTCAAGATTGGCACATTATAACAAACGTTCCACCATTACCTCTCGCGAAATTCAAACTGCTGTGAGACTTCTATTACCTGGTGAATTGGCGAAGCATGCAGTTAGCGAAGGTACTAAAGCAGTTACCAAGTATACAAGTTCTAAATAAGAAAAATAATTTACCATAACAAAACGGTCCTTTTAAGGACCAACAAAATTTACAAATATTGGAACTTCAGCTTTGGTTATAAATATTTTTAAAAGTAATTATATTGTTAATATTGTTAATATAATATATAGATGTTGTTGTAGAAATGTTTTTATATATTTTTTAATGAGAATTTCGTACAAAATAATACAAGGTGTTCTCAAATCACAAAGGGGATGGGAGATGATTCCTTATGAAAAAGTAAAAATAGAAAGAATAGAATTTTTTCAATTTTGGCTTCGAGATAATCAGGTTTGAAAATTGGCTTTGTGTTATACACTTATGACTAATTGTAAGATACGATTCCTCTGCCAACGTATAGTGTTTGTCTATCGTGTTTGTGAAAAATAATGTTTCACGACTTTTTGTATGTTTCTTGAATTAGTACTCTGTAGACATTCAGATGTCAACAATTTAACAGGAGAATCTTATTTACATTTTCTATATGCAGAATTGTTATTATTAGTTCAAGTGTCTTCTATTCGGGAACAAATAAATTTCCAATACAATGGTGCTTCGCCATATTTCATCCGACGAATAAGAAACATTTTGAATGAAAATTATCAATGATAGATTGATTTTGAAGGAAGAATTGTCTGACCTCCAAGGTCCTTTGAATTTACATCCCTTGATTTTGATTTGTAGGGTCATATCAGAGAAAGTTGACTGTGCAAACAATCAGAGTCAAGATCAATCACAATGTATTACGCATTTGAAAATTTGCAAAATGAAAACACGTTGCCTAGTAGTTTACATATAATAATATGTATACAAGAGCGAAACAATCAATTTCAACAATTTTGTAATTAATAATAAATAATGAAGTTAATAAAATACATTTTTTATTCTTTCCTGAATACAGTAACTCATAAATGTCCTGTAAACGTTGTTCACAAGTATGATAGATAATATACGTTGGTGAGCGAATCGTATTTTACAATTAGTTGTAAGTGCGACTAACGAAGCTGGAAAATCGAGAAAATGTTATTCTTTTTATTTTTTTTATATTTCTATAGGTTATTATCCCCGCCTCCTATCATATGTTATCCAGGACACACTGTATATCATTATAATACAGATTGTAATATACTATTATGATATTATTACAATAGATTATAGTGATATTATTGGTGAAATAAAATTTCTACATACTAATTTTGGGAATATAAAAGTACATAAAATTATAAAAAGGAAAAGAAATTTGGAACAGAGATAAAATATGTAAAATATTTTTATTATTATATAATTAAGTTAATAAAAAAAGATGATTTGCATCATAAATATTCAGTATATGTGACGTTTATTATGGAAAAAGATGTTATAATTAATTAAATTAATGAAAAATATTTTTAAGCACTTGTGTTATTTTTTTATATTTACATTTTTTTGAAACTTAATAACGTTTCCACGAAATATTCTATTTCGTTGTATTTTAATCTTCAATGATTTATACAATTTTATAAAATGTTATTGTAAAAACAGTAAAAATTATTTCTTACATACGAGTTAGAACATTCTGAATTGATCTAAGTTTAGTTATTAATTCTTGTCCATGAGGTTTGCTATATAAAGTAGTTAAACACTTTGAGATTACATCCTGACATTTTGTTGTTATTTTTCGCCTGCAATTTAATCATTTATGTGACATTAATAAAATAAGATTTGTGTATGATAAATAAATTTAATTTATTTTTAGAGATTTATAGAATAATAAATGAAAAATACTTACTTAACAAAAGTATTAGTAACGTTTGAATGCGATATAAAATAATTAACTAAATTTGCAGTTGATTCAATAAGATGAAATTCATTCCCTTCATTTAACCAGGTTCGAGTGTCTTTGCCAATCATTCTAAAACCAAAGATTATGATATTTTTTATTATGTAAAATATACGAAATATATTGTTTAGTATTTACTATATTTACTTGTAAATATCTAAAAGATCTTCCATTGATACTCCTAATTGTAAAAATCCAGATATAATTCCAGTATTTGATACATTTAATTTACATGCTTTTATTTCTAATTGCTTTATCAGGAAGTCTAAAAGAAAATATGTTTTATACTTTTACTTTATATCAAAATATCTTCATTTCTTTGTAATAATCATGAGAGTTTTTTATTACCAACTGGAAAGCAGTGTGGTGATCCTGAGTACTCCTGTCCCAGAGATATAATTTTGCTCATTAAGATAGCCATTTTATCTTCTGCTGTTGATGCATCTTTTAATTCTGTGAATATATATTGTTCATACAAAATACCTATAAAACCTTCTTAATGTATTCAGAAACAAGTACATAAAATGTAATGTAAATACCATTGTTTATAATATTAGTCCAGATTTCTTGGATTAACATTGCATCTTGATGACCAGAACAATGAATTATAGCTAATTTGCATTCCCATAATTGTAAGAAATCTGCATATTTTTCATACAACTGAAATTAATGACTAATTATTATCTCCTATTAATTCTATAAGATCAGTGTAAAAATTATAATCTACAACGGAAAGATTGCATTCTACCTTTGTGATATCAAGTAATGAGGAATTTAATGCTCTAAATGCATCTTCGCTAAGTCTGTCGCTCAGATGCTGATTACAAATTGTATCTAATATCTGAAAAATAATAAGTCTATAAATTGTAATGTAAATGAATTTATTACTTCTGACATAATATTTATAATCACATACTTGTTGCTGTATTCTAGCGACTTCTACTTTGTCTTCTAACTCACGTAAAAAAATACCAAGGTATGGCGCATATCCAACTTGGTCGCTTCGCATACAAACTACTGCTCGAGCTAAATATTCAACTCTCTGTGATAACGGTATATTTGATCTGTGTTAAAAAAAAAAAAAAAAAAAAAAAAAAAAGGAAAAAAGAAATGTAAATTTAATCAATAATAATTATTTACTTTTATACGTACTCTTTCGTTGCTAACGCATCTAAGATTTTGGCTGCAGCAGCATGATTTTTATTATTTTCATAAAACTGCCAAAGCAAGTCTGGCGCATTAACACGGATAAGATAAGCTTCTAAAGAATAAGCTTCTAGAGCAACAAGTTCTCCATGAAGTCTTCTTTCTATCATCCAAGCATATACTGATGCATGGAGAATTTCACACATGGAATGTAATGCATCAGTTATAATATCATGTAACTAAAACACATAAACATTAATATAGATCGAATAAGTTTTTCAAAAATAATTTAATTAAAAAAAACTGTGAATTTTACTATTTCTTTTGCTGGTGTAACAGGTATAGTTGAAGAATTTTGTGGCGGGGGCCCGGGTTTACTAGGAATAGTGGGCGTCAATGGATTAGAGATACTTTGATTGTAAAGATGGTCTAGTAGCGCGATGAATTCTTTATAAATTTCTAATCTACATATCAAATAAAAAATCAAGTGAATAATTAGAATCATCTTATGTTAAACATTATTAAAAATGTAAGTTTATAATTAATACCTTTTCATATAGGCAAATCGTCCTTCTTGATCTTCAATTGGTTCATTATTTTTATAATAATGTAATGCAGCATTATTGGGATCTACTCTTTCTGCACAACAGAGACATAATTCGAGTACACCAGAATAAAATTGACAAGCAATAAACTGTTGGCACACTGCACTCAGATTCAATCTGGGAGCAACTTCTTTGCAAAGCTGACGACATAACATAAATGAGGAATAAAATTATGTAACTAATATTACATATCAAAATACTATTGTATATTTACCTGCAAAGCAGATTGTAAATAACGTTCCTTCTCATCTGGATTTATACAACTTTTTGCTTTTAAAATTATTTCATTAGCCTATAATTTATAAGAATGATAAATAAAATCTTGTTTTTCTTAATTTTATTTAAAAATAATTTAATTTTTCATACTTTAGAACAAACAGCATCTTCACTTTTATATAAATTTGGACAAACTTCTCGTAATCTTTGACTAACAGCATCGACAGATGCATTATCTCCGAGATAACTATAACATTTATGATATTTAATGAAAGTGTTTTTGTCATTTATTTAATTGACTTACCTATCTATAAGATGAATGATTAATAATGAAGAAATTTCATGTCCAATTAAAATTAAATCTCGAAATGTAGCCGTAGAGAACTGATTAATTTGATCCTATAAATTAGTACAAAGATCAGTATGAATTTTTAATTTTCTCATTGAAAAATCATAATGTATACTTGAATAACCTTTGATAAACAATTCACAATATTATTTAAGTGATTTTCACATAAAATTTTCCAAAGTTCTAAAACTTCACAGGCATGAGTGATAAAAATTTTTAATGCAGCTAAAGAATTTCTTTCTTCAACTATTGGTTCTTGATAATGTCCAGAAATTGATGTTTCAAATCCATCAGTTGTTCTAGTAGTACCATGTCTGAAAATCGATAAATAGTAGTACAAATAAAATTTAATTATTTGCATTGTTATTGAAATACCATATAAAAACATACTGTTTAGTAATATGAGTATTTTTATTAAGAAATGATCTTAATGCTTGCAGAAGACTTAAAATCCAACTAATTTGTCTTGTTGAAATTGTACTAGAAATCTGAAATTATATGTGTAAGAATGGAATGTTTGAAGAAAATTTATGTAAATTGAATTCACCTGAGTTTTGTTATTTATAACTTCTTGTTTAATACAACGCATGTTCCATATGGGTCTAAGTATCCTTCCAACATATAGATATAAACCATTGTGTTTTGCAGAAAACTGTTGCAGAGAAATATCTGTATTGAGTCCAACTGGAGCATGAGACCGAAAACCTTGAAGTCTTAAATCATAATTTGGAACTCTTGGTGTTGATGTCCGAATGTCTCCTACAGAGATTGATCCCAAGTTTTATAAATGTACTAATAAGGAAAAACAAAACTAATGTAATTAATATAATACCTGTATTTATATTAGCAAAGCTACTACCATGTACATCAATTGCAGGTCCAATACTTGTGGTTCGTTGGCTACCATATAAAAAGAATGCTCTTGTCGCCCATTCTGCTAACTATACATTACAATTAATTACTATTTTATAATGAATTTTAATTTTTATAAGTATAATTTCAATCAATACCTCAGCATTTTGAGAACTTTCAAGTGTAGCTAAAATAAGACAAGTTGCACATGCTTGTTCCAATGATTGTGACTGAAAATATGTGCGGACAGCTTCGGTATCAGGACCATGCTGTTCTAAAAGAAGCTGCTTTAAAATATCCATTGGACGAACTTGAACATAAATTATTGCGCCCTATAATTAAAGATATAAGTAACTTGTAAATAAATACATATGATAAATTTACGAACCTTTAATCAATTGTATACCTGAGAAGTTAAAAATATAAATTTCCGAGGTGCTTCCATGTGTTGTCTTACAAGAAGAGGAGGTTCTTCTTGAGTAATACTTTGTTTCTCAATACGTATTGCTGGTTCAACAAGAATTTCTGCCATTGACCATACTGGACTATCAAGAGATAAAGGACTTTGAGTTTCAGCTAAATAATTTGTGAATGGATAAGCATCATTACTTAGACACAAAGCAGTTTCTGTATCTCCACCACAAACGAGAATCAGTGTCCCTATAACACATATATAGTATAATACATAAATTTCAATATTTTGTACTTAAGAAGAGTATTTATATCTATACCTTTTCTGTAATGTGCCATTTGTACTTTTCTTGGTCTCATTACAGTAGCATTAGCAGCATAACCTGGTGGTAACCTAACATGTATTAATTGTAGACCTTGAGGTCTGGTTGTTGGATTAGCAACTGATGTGCAACTAAAATAAAAACGTGTCCCAGTAGCTGCAACTACAACTAAGTTTAAATGTACTGCTTCTGATTCTGTAATAGCAGATATGCTCACTAATGGTCGAAAATTATTACTATCCAATGTTCTAAAATAATAAATGTAATATGAATTCTACTAATTTCACCTCATATTACTTAAAATTAAAATAGATATACACATACATACTTAACAACATGAACAGCATTTTGTACTAAAGAAGCTTGTGACAAAGATGCAATTTTGGATGCATCATCATTATCAATATCCCAAACTGTGATTGTTCCCTTATCACCAAGAGTATACAAAATATTTCGCGAATCGTCAACGGAAATTTGTATTATCGCTTCTTCCTCTGTTAAAGCTATAGTGACAAATGATGGAATTAAAAATGATAATGGACCTTCAGAATGATTTATTTTTTTACAACGTTTTCCAAACCAGCTACTTTCCGCCTATACAATAAACATATACTACAATAAGTAATTGCAATTTTTGTATTGATTACTTTTATATTTATTCTAATAATTATATTTACCTGATAATATATTTCATAAAGCGATCCATTTCTACCACCAAGAAATATTCTTCCACTATTAGTGTTTGCTATTGTTGTTATTCCAATACCATCTGTAGCAACTGTAAAAATTGGTTCTGGAACCAATTGCATTTCTGGTGATGTGCCTAAATTGAAAATCAAGTTAAAATTGAGATAGATTGAGAAAAATTATATTTTATACTGAAATTAAAACTGTAATACCTTCACTAGTTTCTGCTAATGTTACTCCAAGAATTGTAATTTCTACTGTAGTTGTAAGAATCAATAAATACTTCACATAAGATTGAAATACTCCAGATTTGGGTTTTACTAAACCTACACTTATAATAGTTTCATTTAATCCATCAAAATATGCAACATCAGACCTAAAAACATATTATCACTATTTAATTATAATATTATGGAAAAAACATTTAACAAACTTTAGATAAATAATTACTCATTTTCATAAGACCAAACATATATATCACTATCAATAGTAAGCCAAGCTTTTGAAATTTCTGTAAAGAGCCCCATCATGCAATGACATTGCATATCTAATCAAATATTAAGGAATCATATTTTCTTATAAATGAAACCTTTTCTGAAAAAGGAAACACAACATGTGCTTCAAAATTATTAATGCATAATTTATTATATTTAAAAGGATGCGATGAAAATGCTCCATTATTTCAGATGGCAAAGAAATTTTACTATATACTTTCATTTGATTTATATTGGAAAAACACATTGACATTCCATTTAAATTTGGATAATCATGATCATCAAGACCACTAACAGTTGGTCCGCCTGAAACAATTTGTTTCTAAAATCTTTTATTATAATTAAGTATAAAGCAGCATAGAGTAACCTTGTATTTACCTTGTATATTGTATCGCATAAGATTAATTAAAGAAGGAAAATTGCTATCTGCTGTAATGTGTATATCAACCACTTTTCCTGCCATTTCTAAAGCATCTAAGTGTATTTTAAGCGGTTCCATTTCAGTGAGAGTCATGTTTGTATGGTACAGGAAAAAATTAAATATTAAATACACACTGAACTAAATTAACAAAAACAAAAATATGACAGTAATGAAGATATTAAGAATATTTAATACAAATTATTATATAATTATTATTTAATTATATAATTAAGGTATTATTATTTATAATGATAATGTTATTTATAAGAATCCATTAATCATACTTTAATTTTCTAATTTTTTCTTTAAAGTATTATAATTAAAGGTTAGACTTGTTTATCTGCTTAAATATTGAATAACATTAGAAGTAATAATGTACGGTAATGTTTCTTAAAAATATAATTATACTATAAAATTTAAATTATATTCATTTTAATTAAGAAACACTTACTACAATTTATTAGTACTATTTATATATTTTTGATGATAATATATATTCACGAGGTTTGTGCCACTCGCGCCATACAGGTAAATTTTCAGTTATAGTTTCATACAAACTGTTGCGCATACGCACAATTAATGAATCTCATTGGCTTGAAATTATCTTATACATAAAAAACAAATGTATTTAAATTTGAAATGAATCGCTTTGTACACTGAATAGTTTACATTTAATATAAGAATGTTAAATATTAAAACATTATAACTTCTAACTTTAAATAATTGAAATATATAATTGACTTAGTATTAACGTTCTTAATATTCGATATTTCTAACTTATAATATTATTTTATTTTTCCTATTATTACATACAATGAAAATTTTGTTATTTCTAATGTTTTTCTTCATATTTCTTTTTTCGTCAATTTGTCTTGCTTCTACTGGTAAAAAAGCCTTACTTTGATAGTTTAATATGTATTCACTATTTCTATTACAGGTGATCTATCTAATGCAATGAAAAATCTTTACTGCGATCTTGGCTTAGAAAATGGTGATTTATGTCCTATTGATGGTGGGTGGACTTCTTGGAGCCCTTGGGAATCTTGTTTTGGAAAATGTGGTTTTAAAGGAAAAAAGACAAGACGTCGTACTTGTACTAATCCTATACCTTCTAATGACGGAGCATCTTGTATAGGTCTCAGTTATCAAATTGAAAGTTGTCAAATTATGGGTAAAATTTAATAAATGAAATAGATTAACATTATTTTTGCAAATACTTCTTTACAATAATCATTTCTTTAGGGTGCACTATAAATGATTATGAAGAAGTTGTAAGTACTCATCCTATACGTAAAGAAGAACTGAAAATTGTGAAGGAAATTCACAAAAAATTACCAGCTCTAATTGAATTATGTTTTCTTGTCGATTGTACATTTCCCATTGTAGAAAAAGTTCTTAAAAGCAATGCGGTAACAAACAATAAAATTTATAATCAGTTAAAAGAAAATGTTTAAAAATAATATTTTTATATATTTTCTATAAAGATGCTTTATTGGAATGCTATGAATTGTGTTAAATATGATGTTGGATGCCCAAGTGAGTAAATAATTAAAAACAGTTGATTTTCATGAATGCATATAATTAATGAAATATCTTCTACAGGTGCTGGTGGTTGGAGTACTTGGGAAATTTGGTCTTCATGTACTGCAATTTGTGGAAGAGGACAAAAATATCGTACAAGAGTTTGTAATAGTCCAATACCTTCAAATTTCAAGTTAAGGTGCAATGATTTGGCATTTGAAACAAGAAGTTGTATGGGATTTAATTGCAGAAAATTTTCAAGTATATTAAATGTATTTATGTATTTATATATATGAAACATGATTTAACTTACATTCTTCTTCATTATCTATAATAGCAGGAACTTGGACTACTTGGAGTAGATGGAGTACATGCAGTGTAGAATGTGGTAATGGAATTCAAACAAAAATACGTTCATGTTTAGAGACGCAAAGTTTACAAGGAACTTCATGTAAAGGTTCATCCAAAGAGATAAAAGGTTGTGCAATTAATAATTGCTCGAGTAAGAATATTATTTTTATATAAAAAAAATATTATATATTTCCTAAAAAGTTATATATTTTATATTTTTAGAATCATGTATGTTATATATTTATCAATTTTTATTAGTAAATGGAATGTGGACATCATGGACAGTTTGGTCATCTTGTACATCAAATTGTGGAATAGGTATACAGTTTCGAAATCGAATGTGTAACAATCCCTCTCCAAGTGGTAATGGTAGATCTTGCATTGGTTTAGCTTCTGAAGTTCGCCAATGTTTCACTAAACCATGTCTAGGTATATTTGAGATTCAATAATATCATTAATATTAAAACGTTATTGTAAAACAATCGATTTTATTTAATAGTTAAATCACACGAAGTAGTACACTTTACAGAAAAAAGTAGTCTTTTATATAATACAACTGGGAGATCTTCACATTTGCTTCATATGTACTTAAGATTTTTACCATTGTCTCCTTTCGGTACGATTATTTATCGTTTTGAAAATAATTGCAAAGGATTAATATGTGATTTTGTAAAGTTGTTTCTTCAAAATGGGAAGATAGTACTTCTGTCTCAAATTGCTGGTTGTTCTTTGGCTTTAATTTATGAGAAAAAATTGGAAGTAAGAAATATCTTTTTATACGTTGAATGAATTATATTTAGAATAAATTGCTTACTAGATTGGACAATGGCATGTAGTCTTAATTGCAATATATGGAACTCGTGGTATATTACGTATTAATGATGGTCTTCATAAAGTTAGTACTTTTTCATGTATGCCAATATCATATAATTTGGATCATGCTATGAAAGTAGGAGGATTTCAAGGTCAAATTCAAGAAATAACAATTAATTTTGCATCTATCCTACTTCGTGCATCAAAAGTTACTCACATTAATTAAATTTTTGTAATTGTAATCAATTTTAATTTAATTAATATTTTTAAAATTCATTTAGGATAAATATACTAAAAAATATGGGAATATTCCATTCAGTAGTCACAATGTCCAATATTTGATGGGGGATGATAATGAAGGTTTTATTTATGTTGGCTTAACAGATTCAATTGCAGTATCATGCCCAAGGAACATAGAATATTGGCAAGTAAGAAATGACAGTTCTATTTTAAATAATATTGTAAATAGCAATTATTATTTAATAAGAATTTTATAATAATTGTTACTTAGATTATAATTGCTATAAAAGTAGAAGACATAAATGGAGTTATAGCAATTATATCAGATGATTCTTCAAACAAATATGTTTTATTATTACTAGAAGAGGGAAACATAAAGCTTAAATTTCATCAAGGAGTAGCTTATATCGCTATTGAGAGTATGGAACATATTTTAATAGGAGATTGGTTAGAAATAATAATAGCCCAAGATGGCAAAAATATGTACATGCAAATTAATGGAAATGAAAAGAAATATGTGCCTTTAGAAATGGAAGAAATAATGATTACATCTATAACTGACATATTTTTGGGAGCTATACGTGATGATATGAAAGTAAATAATTTTACTTAAAACAAAAAATTATATTTATTTAAATTACCAATAAAGTGAAATAGACAATTTTTTGTAATAGGAAAAGATATGTCCTAACTATATTGATATACCACAAATGAGTTTTACTCTTGGATCTCTTAATATAAATGGGAAAGAAATAGATCTTATATCATTATCAGTTTTAGAAACGAGTAGTAAACGATTTTCTAGTCATACTATTAGTATATCTGGTACTGGATCTTAATTATTAATTGATAATAATTGATAATTAATATTCAATGATTTAATTATGTAGTATATGAAATAATATAGTATTTAATGTACATAACATTTTAGACCATTATGAAGAAGTGTCATTACTGTCTGGTCAAGAGCTTAAATTATCTTGTTTCTATGATACAGTTCCCCATGAAAGAGGACAAATATTTTCTAAACCAACACATGCTGTCTGGTTATTAATGGATAAATTATTGCAATCTTATGGAGATAAGTAAATATTTTATTGAAATGTTTAATTTTATATGAGTATTAATTTTGCCATTTTTAATTTCTTGTTAAGCAATGATTTTTTCAATCTAAAGGATGATGGGCGAGTTAGTACTGTTACTATTTCAAGTTACATAACTCGTGATAAAATAGAAAACTTTTACTTGTGTCAAATTTACCATTATAGAAATAAATCAATTAGAGCTTTAGGTCAAACATTTTTTACGTTTGGTATTACTATAATAAATGAAACAAAAGGTAATATAATTCTTTTTTTTACTACCTATAACTTAGATAAAATGTTTTATTTTATAAAAAATTTCAATTTATTAGAATTTGAAAGCACAATTTGGAAAAAATGGACTTTTTTGGGGGGAACTATAATTACATGCTTTATATTTATCATAATTTGGTGTTTATTAGAAATACTACATGATGTTCAAAATGGGTAATATATAACAAAAATAATGAATTATTTACATTAAAGTATAAGTTAAAATTGAAATAAAATTAAATATATGGTTATTTTTTAGACATGGTTTTTATAGATTTTCACGAATGCTTAATAATAATCCTACATCCATGATAAACTTTGTATTATCTAAGAATGGTGTAACTTTACTTGGTAGTCAACAAGCTGCAAATGAAGTTGTTTTAAAAATTTTAGAAAACAATTAAATTTTTTAGTTTAATAAGAAACAAAAACTAGTATATTGGTATATTTAAATCGTATAATTTATGAAAAATGGAAATTAATTATTAAAGTAATAAAATCCCCACTTTTTTCAATTTTATTATAAAATAGGTTTATACAAACTTTGATTTGTAACAGTAAATATAATTAGTTATAACAATATATTTGAAAGGGAAATACTAACACTTTTTAAGTCAGAATAATATGAAATGATGCAAATTTTGTAGAAAAATATTTAGATCATTTGAATTAAAATATAAACAAATATATTTATACAAGTATTGTGTTACAACGATGGCAGCTTATATTTACACTTGAAGATAATAAAACCAAAAAATTCTATAAATGTCAATTGTTTAATACAAAAAAACGTAGCGAATATATGCATCCTTACTGAAAGACCATGAATTTATTTAGATGCTTTGTATTGTTTGTATAAATTAATATTTGATATTTTGTAATCATTATAATTATTTTCATTCATGTAATTCTGAGTAAATGCTGTTTTATAATCAAATAAATTGAGCAAATACTTTGTTAACATAATGTTAAAGTTTATAATAATTTTTTCTAAATATAAAATGGCAGAAACATTTAATGAACAAAACATGTACCTACATTTTTTGTTATATTTAAATTAATTAGAATATTATAATTACTCAATTAATATTCAGGATTCACTACTACTATTGCTAATCACAGAAGAATGTCGTGTTAATTGTGGTAAATCAAAATGCCATTTTGTATTTTCATTTATACCAAGTCCATTAGCTATTTCATAATTCGATAATGGTGGATTTGCTTTAATACCTAGTGTTGTAGGTCTTTTGTTAGGATTTTCATCTAACATCATGTTCAATAAATCATACTAAAAATAAAATATTTGTAGTTAATACATTTTGATAATAACAAAAATTTTAATTCTTTAAGGTATAAAATATATGATTTTTTTACCTCGGCCGGATAATCGTTGCTGAAATCTTTTGGAAATACTGACTTTCTTAAATTAATAAGAGCAACTATCCTTTCCATTTCAGTAACAAATGGAATGAGTAATTCAAATAAAATAATTCCTAAAGAATAAATATCAACTTTATAATTATAGCCCTGACCATTTATTTGTTCAGGAGACATATAAAGGTGAGTACCGACATATGCGGTATGTAAACTGTTTTTGAGGCTAACATCTTCATTTTTTGAGGAAGGAGTATGCGCTTCATTATAATCTTCTGTCATTGCAGTTACAAGACCAAAATCTCCAACTTTTATTTTATCATCAAAAGAAAAGAATATATTTGAAGGCTGTAATTTATTCATTAAACATTAAAACAATAATTTTTATCTTTGTGACATAAAACAATTATTATCTTAAATATTACCTTCAAATCACGATGAATAAGTCCCTGTAAGTGAACATATTCCACAGCTTCAACTATTTGCTGAAATATATTTAATACACGACGGTAATCTCTCACTGATTGATTTTTTAACCATTCTCTGAGACTTAGCCTTTGGCACAATTGCATTTGAATATAAAGAAACATTTTTGGAGATTTCTGTGTACTTGTATTATTTAGATCTAATGAAAACGATTTTTGTCGTTTTCTTTTCTCATTTTTTTTTGACATTTTACTATCAGTGTCTTTAAACACAATACTTTCAGATTGTGTGCAGCCTTTAGTTCTGGGTAATATCTTTTCCATTTCCCTACTTGACTGAGATGAATTAGAATTTTCAATATTAGAATTACTGATATTAATAATATTTTCATTCTGACTCAGTGAATGCGGTTTCTCAAACACAACAAAGGAATCTTCGTCCACATCATGTTTCAATTCATAAATCTCGCAAGCACTATCTATTGATGATTGATCAGACTGATTAACATTAATATAAACAGAATCATTCATTTTTGTTTCTGAACAAGTTACTTCTGAAGTAAAATCTGAATTTGGAGACATCAGTTTATTTATCCATTGCAAATCTTGCTTTTCTTGCCATTTAGCAGGTGGACATTCGAGCCATGCATTAAAGTACCTTACAATATTTTGATGATCTAATTTAGCTAATGCCTTCACTTCTCGCATTACTCGTTCTCTTGAATATGTGCTATGAAACAAAGTTAGAAAAAAAGATTGTAAATTTAGTTAAATTTATTTTTATTTTTTGATTATATTAATTATTACATCATATTAATATTATGGTAATCATAGAATTCACTAAAATGTTTAACAAACCTGTTTGGTAGAGCAATCCTTTTAATAGCATAATTACAGTCATCTATTTTATTTTTTGCCTCAAAAACTATACCATAACCACCCTTTCCTAAACAATCCACTGGTTCAAAATCTGTGAGATAACGTGATTTAAAATTGTCAATCTCTTTTTCATTATTAGGCAAATGATTATTTGTACTTTTCTCTATATGTCTTTCAATTATCAAAGGCTATAAAATCACACAAAGATAAATATTTTAAACTCCAATCCAAGACCAATATCTTTATATTTTAATATAACATTAAAATAATTTATAATATCTTTTACCGAAAATATTGCATCTCCAGTGATTGTTTTAGTATTCAACAGACGTTGTGTTAAAATGAAATTAAGTAGAATTGCAGTAGTAATTGAAATTATCAGAACTTCCTTCCTATTAAACAATTTCTTTTTATAAAAAATTAATATTTTATATTTTTTTATTTTATTTTACATACCACCAATACCATAATGATACAATTATAACTTGAACAGGAGTATCTTCATTTTCTTCTTGAGTATTATTTGCTCCAAATGATTTCTGTCCTGCTTTAATAAACATTAAATTTGGCTCGGTACGGTTACATTGTTTATTATTATCTAATTCTAATTGATCTGTTGAGTATAGATAGAATCCATTTCCTAAAAAAAAACTTTGTATCAAAGAACATAATTTTAAATATTGAAAACAATAGCTTCTTCTGTGATGTAAACAAAATCTTAATATTTTTCATTTATATACCATTTACATATTCCGAATTATATAAAACTGATAATGCAGTGGTACTTTGTATATCACTTATTTCAAGCAAGATATCATCATTCTTATTATTGTTTTTCGGATAATTTAAAACAGATTTGCTGATTGCATTATCTGAAATATATTATGTTTTACTAGAACAATATATTGATAAAAAGTAATATTATGTACTATATTTGATGAAAGACAAGAACTAAACTTTCATACCAATAGCAGGATAAGGTTGCCATGGATATTTTGAATGCTGCATGCGTACTGGTGATGTGTCTAATGATTTATAAACATCTGTATTTTCTTGTACATATAACTGCCTATCATGCATACCTAAATAAATAGCTGGACTGACTGAAAATTCTGTACCCCAAGACCATTGTGTACTATCAAATAAATTAATTTCCTTCAAATTTTTATGTTCATTGTTTTTTGTACTTGAATCTTCGCGCCATATAGTAACAATTGGGGAATCAAACTAGTAAAATATAAATGCATATAATGTATAAAAAGCTTAAAAGTATACATTGTTTTTGTAATTATTTAAAACTGACCTTATATTGCCATAATTTTACTGTAGGATTGTTTCTATTAATAGCCCAAATCAGACCATCAGGTACAATAACTTTAATCTCAATATCTAGAATATGAGGGGTTACTTTATTTTGACAATAAATATTAGAATGAGAGACCAGTACTAGGTCATGCTGACCAACACTAAAGTTCCATCTATTACACAGTAAATGTCTTTAATATAATATCTGTCATTAACAAAATTTGATAATTTTATATTTAAGAAATGTACCTCTCAATACCAGTAAGTGGTTCAACTGCTCTTACAGTTTGTTGAAATCTCTGAACAATAAGCACTTCTTGTTCAATATATGCTTCTCCATTTGTAATATTAACACAATTATTAATTCCACATTCATATAAAATTTCTCCTGTTATACTTGAAATACCTATAATAAAAAGTTTATTTCATGTAGTTCTTTTTTATCTCTTATATGTTAATAATTACTTATTTATTTGATGCATTATAAAAATATTTACCATATGATTTTACTTCTCTACCACCAGAGAATACTAAATTATTGGAATAACGAAAAGATGAATGCAATAATTGGCTTGCAGATATTGGCACTGCTTCTAAATTTTCTTCATCAAATTGATATAATCTACCATTTAAAGATGGAATTAGGCGAACCCATTTGCCATTATTATTAAGCTGAAATAAGATTGTTAAGATATAAAATATATTCATAACATTTAAAATATATTTAATGTTTATATACTTCTCTATGATGAATATTTGATGATAACATTGGTCCTTCATTAAATTCCAATGTCCATTGCTTTCTTCCAAGATTAACATCTAAAGCAGATATCCTTCCATCTAATGTACTTACAAATAATAAGCTAAAAGAAAGAAAACAAAATATATATAGTTAAAAACATGAAACATAACATTTCATTATATACCATTGTGACTATGTAGCATAGTGTTTGATATATCAATAAAATACAAATAAAAATACAAATAAAAATGATATTCTATATCATAACATAAAATTTACTCTTATTCTCTACATTGTGTCACCTATTTAATGACATTTTAATAATTAATAAAAATAACTTCTTTCATAATTATTTTTAAGAACTATTGAGAAAAAATATAACTTTTACTTTTTTATACGTTTAAAAAATAATAAATATAGTAAATACTTTATGATCTAATGAATTTTAAAATTCTTTTTATCCATTTTATATTTTTTTTTACATAAATATTTCTAAACATTACTTAATGATTTATAAGTAATGATGATAAAATTACAAATTACAATACAGGTACACTGAAATATTAAATATGGATACTAAATTTGTATTTAATTACCTACGAGATGATTTCTGTTCACAAAATGTCAACTGTTTTATATCACCACTATTAATCAACGGGAATGTGAACGAAATTAAAAATAAGGAATGAAAGCATATTCGTTTCCATAAGTGTGTGTTAGACATTTTTTAAGCGCGAGGTGATTGATTAATTAAATACATTTTGTTTCGATATTTACGAAAAATAACGCCTATACTATTTTATTATGATATTCCATTAAAATACACCAGACATTGCTTGTTCATTACACAGGGACGAATTATGGTAGACTGATAAATTACAGTAACAAATAATTTCGAGCGCCATCTCGTCTATGCTTATGTGCAAAGTATTATGGAAATTGCATGTTTTTATTATTTACGTTTTTATATTAAGTAATTTGTGAGTGATATATATATTATATGTATTATACAACAAAATTTATAGTATTACAGTATTTAAATACAGTAACATACGAAATTAAATATTGAGAACTTTTTTTTAGCCGTGTTTTAATGAGTTTTATTTATTCAAACATTTTTTAAATTTCATACAATATAACAAAATATATTTTTCTTTTATAAGAAATTTAATGTATATACATGATTTTTATATAAATTTAACAAAGTTTTTGTAATACTCATTGACAATAAACTTAAAAAGCTATGAATAAATCGAAATTAATAGTTATAATGGTAATAAATTGGAAAAATTGTTACTAGTTAAAAACAAATAATTAATTATTCAGCTTGTTTTTCTACGATTATTTCAAATACTTCTATAATATGTCGACAGGTGACAGTGTATGTCGACGTCGCACAAACTGCTATACTTTTTCTACGTTACTGATGATTATGGCTAAGTTTGCCAGATGGATGTGAAGTGTCTTGTAAAGAATATCATTAACGATTTTATTAAATAACTTTTATCGAGGTAAGGACAACTGATGCGTAGAATTGTAATACTATTCTGTGCCGTTAATCAATTTTATTACAATTATTGACGATAAAAGGGAAACTTATTTGTTATAAATTGTGAGCCAATATTTGTTCTTTCCTCCAGCCATACCTGAAGGTACAATAATAGACTTGGCTGGAACCTGCAGCCTGATTAAATAAATAGTATTGTCTATCTCTTGAACTGCTCTACCAGCAGTAACCCAACTACCCTTCCGTCCGGCGCAAATAGATAAAATCAGACGCAACGAAATATTTTGCTGTTTTATTAAGAGCCTTAAACACATAACCTTAAGTCTGTGTAATGAGTTTGGAAGCTTAATCTATCGTATCATAGTTTTATTTTTTATGATAAAAGTATACATATAATTAATAGACCGTATAAAAGAAATAGTATATTCGTACCTACTTTATGTAACTTTTTGTCGATAGTTATGAATGTTTATTTTAATTTAGAATTACTTTATTTGTGTAATTTATGATCTGGTAATTAAATGATTATTTGTATTTTCTTCAGTTTTTAAATTTATGTAGTTTTTAAGTTTCATATATTTTTATGCAAATGGTAATCAAATTTTTACTTATCATATATAATTAATGAATAAGTAATATTATGAATATATAAAAATTTATTCTAAAGGATGGTGTAATTTTGATTTACAGTACATAAAATCATGGAGGGTCAACAATTTTGTTTACGATGGCATAATTTTCAAAACACATTATTGAGTTCTCTTCCTAAGCTGCTTGATGGTGGTTATTTAACAGATGTCACATTAAGTGCTGGTGGTAGACATATACATGCACATAAAATTATTCTCTCTGCTTGTAGTTATTATTTTAAAGAATTGTTTAAGGTATTACATATATTTTTTAAATTATTAAATATTTTTTTTATGAAATAGTATCTATAAAAATTATATAAATCAACTTTTAGGACCTAGGTTCTTTGCAACATCCTATAATTGTTTTACCAGGAATGGAATATGCAAATTTATGCGCATTAGTTACATTCATGTATAATGGTGAAGTGAATATTTATCAAGAACAGTTACCTGCACTTTTGGCAATGGCAGATACATTACATATTCGTGGATTAGCTGATATAGCTGGGGTAAGGAAGTTCATCTATGTTTTTGTTTAATATAGTAAAAATACAAAGTAATGTTTGCACAAAACATTTTGGATTGGTAAGTTTGCACTTTAGTTAATACTGCGTTTTAAGGATTTATTAATATTCTTTTTCTTTTTTCCCCATTTTTTCTTTTTCTTTTTTTTTTTGGTATGCATAACTTAAATTTCTGGAATTTTATACTTTTATCTACTTTTCTTTCATAACTGTTCTACCAAACCTCTTGTATTAATGCTTTATATATTAAGTAGCATGACTGCATTTTAAATATAAGTTCTATGCAATTAACTTTTCTTAAAGTTTAGAATAATATGATAATACATGAATAGTAAAATAATAAAATGATAAAATAAATTTTATAATTAATTTTAATTGATTAGAAAATAAAAATTTATTGAATTGAATAACTTTAAATTTTGTTAAATCTATTTGTAAATGATAATTGCCATATACTCAGCAGATTCTTAAATGTTATTTACTAATTCTTATATTGTTGGTTATTAATTGCATAATAGGAACAGATAATAAGTATTATTTAATAAATCATTATTCCTCTTACAATGAAGCTTGTCTCAGTGTGAATTGTAAAAAACATACATAACAAAGCATGTATTTATTTTCATGCCATAAACATTAGCAATTCCTTGCTGGTAATTGTAATTTCCTTGTAACCTGTTCTCCAAAAACATATAAACATATTTATATAATATATTGACAAAATTGTACCTTTACCTATAATAATCATTACAATATTAATGTAACTTGTTAATTGAATTTAGTTAAATATCCAATATGTGAAAATATTTAATAATTGTAAATTTCATGTTATGATTACCAAATAATGTTTAATGTAATAAAAATATATATTTCATTTCATAAAGTAAAAATTTTTGTTCAAAATATTTCTATATTTCATTCTTAATTAATATAAAAATAAACTGTTCTATCGTTTATTACATTTTATGTAATACATTCTTAATATATATAATAGTAAAATAATTAAACATAAAAAAGAAATATTTGGATGCATTACATTAGAAATACTTATGTAATAATTATTGAATAATTAAACATAACAAAAGAAATACTAATTAAGTACCAATTCCTTTATACAGAATTACAAAAAAGTAATTTCTAAACCAAATTGCATATTCGCTTTTCCCTTCTTTAATCTTTATTACCCTCTGATCGTGTTGTTTTGTTCAGGTCACTTAAATACATTCACTGTCGTTCCTCAAGAAGTATTACACGAAGGAATTACCTACTACACGTATTATGTTCATACGTGCATCGAAGGAACGATAATGAATATAAACGATATCCACGAGATCAAGATCGTTGTGTGTGTTGCAACTAAATGCAAGTGGATGCATCCCATGGAACCTTTCCCCATAGAATGAGTTTACAGGTATATCTAAAATAGCTTTATCCAAG
Source organism: Eufriesea mexicana (assembly GCF_001483705.2). NCBI lineage: Eukaryota > Metazoa > Arthropoda > Insecta > Hymenoptera > Apidae > Eufriesea > Eufriesea mexicana. The sequence goes on from NW_016907983.1 coordinate 384,957, forward strand.
AATTTCTCTACATAACTAAAACTTTCAGTAGATATTTTAGAACAGTTAAGTCTATTTTTTATATAATGTGTCCTTTTTTGCATTACAATAATGCTTTATATTTTAGTCAAGAGTGGCTATAACAAATATTTAGAATTAATATATAAGTACTTAACAATCCTATTTTAATTTAAAAAGAATAAAAATGAACAAGGAAGGCAGTGCATGAAAATTTTTTCCATGGAATAACTTGTTATAAAAAAAAATTGCAAAGATTGAAAATTTTGAATATTTAGTTCTAATTTCTTTTTATAAATAAAAGATATTTAATCTCAGAGGCTAGGTAGAACAGCAATATCTTTGAATATTTAACAAAATATAAAAGTAGAATTGCATAAGAACTAAACGAAATTTAAATATACCAATCTTCAATTTTAACATTTCTATTTTTCACAGTTATAATTAACTTTTTTCGTGTTTTTTTTCTTTTCTTTTTTTTCTTTTTCTTTTTTACAGAAAAATTCGAGACACGATAATGGTTTATACATTCAGCCTCCACCAGCGCAACTACAGGAAAAAGCATTAGCTGAAACATCGATAAAAAAAGAAAATAAAGATAACATTACAAGTGGTGGAGAATCTTTAGAAACGGTTTTGGAAACAGAAACAGCTGAAAACATGGAAGAATCATTTAATGATCAAGAAAGTATACCATATTGTGTAAAAACTAAACCCTATTACTCCATTAATGCAAAGTTAAATCAAAGAGAAAAAGTCAGTATTCCTCCTATTACTACTTCTACCAACAAATACACTGAGAAAGCATATTCAGAAAGTGGAATGGATGAAAGTACTCCCGTTTTGGAAGATCAAATTACACCAGTTGAAGAAACAAAACCTCCTCCTGTTTGGGATTCTAATTTTAAGTTTCTTTCGAGTTCTGTGAGCGGTAGAACTTCTCAGAATTACAACAAATCTAGTGTTACTTGTCTTATCTGTGGAAAACAATTGAGTAATCAGTATAATTTGCGGGTACATATGGAAACTCACAGTAATAGTTCGTATAGTTGTACAGCTTGTTCACATGTATCAAGATCACGAGACGCCCTTCGAAAACATGTTTCTTACAGACATCCAGTAGCGTCGTCACAGAAACGATCAAGATATAGTACATCGAAATTATAGATTCTGGTTTTATTCTAGATATTTTGATTTATATTATATTCTTGTTTCAGGATACGTTTTATTTAAAGGAAAAATTTTGTGTTATTCAATTTGACCTAAATATTTTATTAACTAATGAGACAAAAAAGAAAAGGAAATAATTATAAATTTCCTGATTTTTTTCGTTATTTATTGTTAGGATATATATTTGTTTTTTCGAGTAAAGAGATTTTTAATCTGGAGCAAGAGTGTGTCAATATAAAAGCGTTGGTTTTTTTTTTTTTTATTGTGAAGTTATTGAAATGCTTCCTTATTCAAGCGATACACTGTACAATTATTTATTTAGCTGAAAAAAATCCTTCATAGTGTTAGGTGAAGTGACTTAAAGCAAAAATGCATAAAGACAACTTCCCAGTTTATATAATCCCACTTAACAGTTTTTTTCTTTTTGATTTAATATATAAATTTAATGTTAATATTTAGATGTTGCAGTTGAATATGAAAGTTAAATATTTTATTGTATGAAAATAAATTAAGAGAGGATTTAATATGAAAACTTATGTACCTCATCTTTTTAAGAAATATTCAGTACTAGACTGATTAAGATAAGGCAAGTTATAGTAACACCTTGGTTATGTGGTTTTTAAATGTACAAATAACTTAAAGCGTAATTACGTTCCTCAAAGTCTTTAGTGTTCGAATTGTTACTGTTTTCTTGTTATCGTTACGCTGTTTTAATAAAGACAAAGTAGACATTGACATTTTCCGTTTTGATGTTTTTTTTTTTTATAATTAATTCTTTTTACAATCACCCAGGAAAAATTGCAGAATCAAAAAGACAGCATGTTTTTGTTATTACTTTGTAAATATATAAAAAATAATTATTGTATGTAAAAAGTGTTACTTATAATTGACACTGCAAAAATTTAAAAAGATATAGCAATTTTGTTTGTATATACTGTGTATTTATTTTGTTTATTTTGATATACCGAATGTAAAAGATCTTAATACAATCTGATCAATCTTATTCGGGAAATCGTATTAAAAAATAATATACAATATTCATTGCTACAAAATAAATAAAATGCATTCAAAAATTAAGCTCTTTTAAAAAGAAGAAAGGACGTCTTCCAGAATATTAATTAAATTTTTTCTATACGCCATATTTTGGTATTACAGTCCTGACCGACTGAGATTAACGTTTCCTCATCTAGCCAAACTAAACGTGTTATTTGGCTTTGAGGATGAGCATCTGAAATAAAATTATTTTTATTAATCACATGCATATTTTTCATTAATATAAAAATAAGTATAAAAGTAATAAATAGAGGAGTTTATATGTAGTTACTTTTAATAATAGTATGTTTCGCTGGATTCGTTACACTCCAGATGATAATCGTCGTGTCAAGACTACCACTTGCGACCATAGCAGAATTAGGACACCATGCTACGGAGTTCACTCTTGCGTTATGGAAACCCCACTCCCTATTGTGGGCAAGCTGTAAAGATATATTTTATTAATAAATTTTGAGATTAGATATCGATCGAGTAATAACAAACGTTTTCAAGCGAAAAGATTTACTCACCATCTAAAAATCCAACAAGCATTTACAAGGAGCAATTGTTACAAAAAAAAAAAAAGATATAAAAACACATACATGTAGTAGCAGTTACAATATTTTACTAATAGCAGATATTAATCACAATATATGCGTTAAAAGCATCACATTAATGAATTTAATTACTAAGTGGCGAAGGTTAAATTAAAAAGCAGCTAATATTTTATCTGTAACTTTGTTTAAGCGATATGTATGAATTCCAAACATATCTTGAGTTTTGAAAACTATATAAAATAAGCATTTTTACCGTGTAGTCTGGAACAGTATATAGAACCACTTTTCGATTTGTGTCACAAGTTACCAAGTATTTACTGTCAGGACTGTAAGCAGCATCTGTGACTGGACCTAAATGTTCTAATTCTATTTTTAAACTAATCGTGGTATCAGATAATCTGTGTATACGAATCTGGAAATTATAAAAAAATTATTGTATTAAATCCTTGCAATCATTTTTAGGTATGAATTTAACAAAGATACCATATTATCTGTTATGGCTCCTATAGCTACATCACCATTTTCCTGGTTAATTGACACACAAGATGGTTCATAATGAATAACATTTGATTCTTTTCGTTCATCTCGTATAACTATTATCTGAAACAAGCAATTAGCGTTAATTTAACTAAGCATTAAATTGAAATAAAGTCACATGGTAATTTTACCTCTCGAAAAGTTACAATTACAATTATATCCTTGTAAATGTCTAGATCCCGCGGTTGAGAATCCAGTTTAATTACAGCTGTATCAATATATGTATTTGTATCAATATCAACTGATCTTAAGGTGTCATCAATACCAACAGTATAAAGCACATTTTTTGCTGCTTTCATTCCGTTAATTTGATTTCCATGACCATGCCCTTGAACACGGTCATTGTCTCCTGTTTCTGCATTCCAATTAGTTATATATCCATCGTGAGATCCAGTATAAATTGTACTTCTATCGGGACTCAAAGTTAATACTGTTATTGGTTTGTTATGACCCTAAAAAAGTGAAAGGGTAACAAAAGTTCATCCTATAAAAATATTTTTTATTATTCAATTTCTTACCTTTATTATTCTAAATGGTTTCGTAGGATTATTGGTATCTAGATAATTAATAAAACCACTTAGAGATACAGATAGCAAATGCTTTCCTTGCCACAAGCAGCTGACCTAAGGGAAAATTAATCTTGTTACCGATTTTATTTTTATTTTTTCAAAATCATTATTGATAATTTGTTGTATTATAAAACTGAAAAATTACATACTTGTTGATCATCGACTGTTAATCCCATACTGAATTCAGTAATCAATGAGCGGGTTTCCACGTCCCAAAGCTTACACGTTTTATCACCGGAAGCAGTTAATAATTGCGTTCCATCTGGCTTCCAAGCCACCTGTAAAATTATGGAAAATTTATTAAAGATAAGTACATTATTACTTTTAGTAGAATTTATATTTAAAAAGTTTAATTTATGTACTCCATATACTCCGCCTTGATGAGCTGGTGACCCTACTTCCCCAACTAAATCGGAGTTCGTACCATCATAAATAAATACTTTTCCATCAAATCCTGCAGATGCAAATAAGTTACCAGTAGGTGAATAACGCACAGCTTGGACGAATCGAGTATGTTCCTGCTTGGTCATTCTGTACACGTGACAAATTTATTATTTAAATCGAAATTTCGAAACTTCCACGTTTCGAGATTGTACAGTTTCTATTTAAGGTTTATAGGTGATGGAATTGGCTATAATGTCAATAAGCAGTTTAAATATTTCTTTATAAAGGCAATGCTAATATCCGGAAAACTTATATAGAAATTCATTATTTAACATATATATTAAAATGAAAAATTAAAATAAAATTTTCGAGTACATACTTAAATTTAAATGGAGGTCCCTCAAAAACAGCAATAGTATTGTCTTCACTCCCAGTAATTAATCTAAATGGTCTAGCAGGTCTAAAGTCACATGAATTAATAGGCTTACTTTGACCTGAGATTTCACCTACAGATGTACCAGTTTCCGCCATAAATACATGACCAAATCTAAAGTTACATACAGAAATAAAGTTATTACTAAAGTTGAAATCATACTAAAAAATTATTGAATTATTTACCTCTCTCTTCCTTCTCCAACAACTACCATACGCTGATTATCAGGTGACCAAGCTATATCTTTGATGGGTCCTCCAATAGGATGAAATTCATTCTTTAAAATGTGTTCTTTATTAACAGTATCCCAAATACGCACTTTGCCTGATTGATCTAATAACAAAAATATGTCCTTTGTACATATTTTTGAATATTTATCCATTGAGTTATTATTTAGGCATACTAATTGTTTACAAGCATTTATTTCGAGTTCTACATACCACCTGATGCTATATAAAATCCACTTGGGGAATATTTTGCAACATTGACTGGACAAGAATGTTCTGTATAAATATCTGCAATAGCAGGGTCCTAAAAATAAAAAATTATTATAGTAATAATGGGTTTCACTGTTTTATATAACTTATAAATATGTTATTATTATAATAATTATTATTATTATTATACTCACATCAATGTTTCTAATGATTACACTATTACCATTAGTATACAAGAAATTTTTTCCTTTAGGATCACCTCCTAATACAAGAGGTTGTCCTCTTTGTGTCTTGGGTAGTGTAGCAAATATATTTTCTATAAAAATAAATTAAAATAATATTTTGTTATATGTATTACAAAAGCAATCCATTTAAAACAGCATATCATACAAAATAGTAATTCTATTAAATACAAATTGTTATTGTTATTATTATTTATACTAAATGTAAATTATTATTTATAATAAAATCTGGAGAAAATTGTATGATGGAATGCATTTTCTAAGTGAAACTAAAATATACTTCCTTGGTTCATTGGCATAAGTCCAGTGTGTAATATCTCAAATTATTTTTGGTATAAGAATCATATTTTGGTTTAAAATTATAATTGCTTATATGAAATATTTTATAGAAAATATACTATTGATTAAATTTGCATTAATATAACTATGTATATTTAAAAGATATATTAATCATGAACATGTGATAATTCAAATAATTAGGATTATTCTAAAAGTATTAATTTTTGGACTTTTTAAATTTCACTTTTATCACTTAACAAAATAAAAAAATAAAAGATAAATAATGAACGAATAAAATGAAAAATAATTTGCTGAATAATCAATTCTGCATGAATGATTAAGTACAAAAAAAATTTGTAATTACTTCATTTGCAATATATTGTGACACGACGTAATGTGAATCACTGATGCATTTGAAGTGTTATGATTTGGTTTGAGATAAGACCGGAAAATTGAACAGCTCGATATTCACACAAAACAAATAGTAATAAATAGCCAGATGAATACAAAAAGCAGCTAAAATGTTTACTTGTCACTTACTTGTTTCATAGGACATTTTTATTCCGTTTGTTTCTTTTAAATAATACTTGAAAAACTCAACAATGAGAATCGGTTCAATGTCTCCTTCGTATCTTTCTCTATGTCCCCCTCCCACACACTTTCCATCGAAATACTTGTTCCGCCCTTGCCTTATTTAGCTGAAGCATTGACTATAGCAAAACAAGATTGGAATAACTGTGCAGTTGATGATACTAAAGCTCTGTTTCCATGATAATAAAAAATGCATAGTCTTCATCAATAAACAAAAATATGATTTAAAAGAAATTGATAGAAATAATAAAAATATTGTATTTTACGCACATATATTTTTAATGATAAATAGAATTAAAAATCTGACAATGATGTTAAAAGAAATTAATTCTTCTGAAATCAAATATCACATTTTATTTATAATCTATATATTTTTAAAAATATTTATAACAACAAATTATTTTTTCTTGCTTTGGTATTAATCTGATACCAAATTTTACAAATATTTGAAAACATTTTTATATAAAATCTAAATTACTATATATTTGTATAAAATATGGACGCTTTACGTTTGAAAGGAGTTTTGATACAATATTTTAAAATATCATATGTAGTATGCACATACAAATATCATACGAATTATATATTATTATATATCAGAACTTCATAATATATAAAATTCCAAAATTCAAATTATATATCTATAAAATTATTTACTTTCATCTTTTACATTCGACTATAATTTCTATAATTATAATATTTTAACAAATAAAATATTCGAATGTAAACATTATTGCATATTTGACAATATATTTCACTAACATTATATTATATAAGTTTTGTACGTATATTCACTCAGCATGAAAAAATAACAAATTTTCAGCGAGGTAAGTTCCCTTGTGTCACGAAGACATGTACCTTAAAAAATAACAAAAATAATCGAGAACTTAATCGAGACTCCGAAAAATCTTATATAATAAAAAAAGAAAATTCTGTCCATTTTTATACTATTTTGAATTATACCATAGATATAAGAAAAATTACAAATGGAATCAATGTAGAGACAAATTATACTTTAGCAGATGATAAAATAAATAATAAATTAATGGATAGTAGTATAGGATAAAAACGTTCATGGTCGACATTATTTACGTATAAAAAGGTGTGCAAAGGTATAAAAAAAAATATATACTATAATTTAAAGTATTTAAAATACTTATTTAAAACTGAAATCTACTTAATAAAAATAAATGATCCGATTGTCGACCAATCGTCAAATAACATTCTAAATATCATATTCTAAGTTAAATCTTTTTTGAAAATTCATGCAATTATTAGCATTTGTGTGAGACATTCGAATATCTTTATCAAAAGCAGTCTTTTCAAACTCATCGCTACTAAACTTTACGAAATTATTATCTAATATTGCATTAATGAATAATTAAAATTATCGAAAAATATCACTCTTCATTCATTCTCTTCGCTCAATGAATTACTCAAAACGATTAAATACTGTAGACATAAATTCTTCTATCAAGAATTAATCTCCAGTTATTAACTATAACAAATTGTTCTTACTGCTACTTATTTTATGAAAGACCAGTTTCTTACGAAAATCTCAAGTTATACACTCAATGAAACAAACATATTTTCCAACGCAAGCTGTAAAAAGAATTACAATAATTTCAAGTCTAAAGACAGATATAAATTGATCCCTTTCAAACATATCTTCATTGGACTTAACGAATCATTTGCTATGTCCCTGCAGTAGACTTATAACGCTTCGAAAATACGCTTTATTATCGTTGATATCTTTACACCGATTTATTTATAGTTGCAAATCTCAAAAACAATTCTAACCGTGCTCCTTTATATTATCCTTATTTCTAATAAGTTCAATATTCGATAAATTTTTCACTTGTCTATTATCAAGATACCCGACTTTCTGTTACCGATACAAGTTTTCCAACATCCTCTTTAATGATATCGTATTTTACGTTTCGCGATCACCTCTTGGAGTAGTCGTCTTTTAAATGGTGAGTGATTGCTCAAAAAATGAGCAGATCCCTCTTGAGACAATCGATGACTTTTCGTCTCCGTAAACGAGTTCTCCTTTAATTGTTTCTCGTGTAAAGTATCCTTATCGGTTTCAATTTCCTCGATGGAAGGTATTCTAGAGTGTTTGAATTCTTCCGTATCTTCGTCTTGAGGTAGAGGTCGTGTTGAATCTTCCGCAACCGGTCGTCCATCTGGATATACACGAATTACCATTGGTCCAACTAGATATGGACCAGTGTGCTCCGAGGATGGTCGAACATAATCATGTGTTGCCATTGTTTCTTCTCCTATTCCGTTGATATCGCTATCGCTGATAGCTAGAAAATGAAAATAAAAATGTGATTCCATTCAAAATTATTAACTATTATGTGACTCTATAAGAAAAGTAAAAGCAAATAATATGACACGGTCCAGAAATCACGGACAATTTAAAATGATCGATTATATATTTTCTGAGATTATACTTTCAAATTTCTCTTCGCCACTCTCCTAAATAATGTATGAAGAAAGAGACTAATAATGGCCTTCGACAATCCTCCATTCTTACGTTTTTATACTCATTTACTGAATATTCTTACAGTTTTTATAATTACAGATTATTCCTGAAAGTCAAATTTGAAAAAAAGAATCCGAATCACTTAAACAATTTAATTAACAAAACTAATTAGTTAGTTTATTTGAAAATTGTATTAAAATCAGTATTTTTAGACGATTACGCGACTTTTCAAGAAGTTATAAGATGGACTAAAAGACCGCAGGTTTATTGACAATGAGACATTTGTACCGAGTAATTAATTTTGTCATAAATAAATATGTTTCTTACAAAGGAAACAAAAATTATTATCAATCATAAATATTTGAACGGGATTAACTTTTAAATCGATTTAAATAATGTATGTACACGACGTAAAAATAATTTTTTTCGCCTACATGGCCTCCGCATTATGATAATTCGATGTCTAATATTTTCACGTCAGTCTAAAACGATATTGCTTCCTACTTCCGTCAAGACGAATGATTCTTCGCAAGGACTTTCCAAAGAAATATATAGGAAGAATGCAGACGACCAAGAACACCATTCTTTTTGCATAAACTCGCGATATGCTTCAATCTCTCACTAAACAATTACAATTTAAAATTTCAATACAGTTTCTAACTTACTATCACAGTACTTAAGTTACAGGTATACGCGATGGAATATATGTAATTCAGGTCACAATCGAGAAAGAAAATTTTACACTTTTATATTGTGTTTAAACTATCTTCTTTTCGGTTATACTATTACAATATATTCCGTATCCATATACACGTAATAAACTAAACAAGAGAAAAAAATATTTGATCTCCTCTGACAACCTACTATTTGCAACATCTTCACCGGAAATCCCCCAAAAATCGACAGTGATCTCGGATCGTGACAGTAATCTTTTTATGACAGTCGAAAAACCTTTCCGAACTTTAGTTGACTCGTTCGGATGATCGAGTGAAAGTGCAGTTAAAGAAGCTGGTCGAATTGAAAACGAGTGTTCTGCTATCAAACGCGATCTTGTTCGGATGAAGAAAAAAAAACTTTCTAGTGGAACGTGCGCGATTGAGACGATGCTTGGAACTTTCTCGTAACATCATTTGTTTTCGTTCATTTTGGGTCACGTAGATAAAACATGGATATTCTCACAATTCCACTGAACGTTTATTTCTTCTTATTCATCGACCGGTTTTGAATGACTTTGATTAATATTTTCTCTTTTGGTAATTAGGACGTTCGCTTGCATTAAAAAATCTGATAAAACCAACGATCTTATCTTATCTTAGCGATCGCAAAATTAACGGGAGTAAAAAATTCGGAAATTTCTTTCAATTGTCACGTCCTATGATTTCTATAAAATTTCAGGCATATACCTAATGAATCTGTTCCGATAGAGAAGTAGAATTCATCCGGCTTGTGTCCGAGTCTTGCGGAATATGCATTTTTTATCATGGCACGCCAAACTATAATTAAGATATATCGATTTAACGAGAACGAAATTAATTTCGACTATTATCATTTATTTATTTTATACAATAAAATTCGAAATCTTACTAAGTCCTTTTGCATCGTGTTGGTACGGATCCAATTTATCGAGGACATTATTATCCATGTTAGCTAAGTTCCGCAACCCAGTAACCAATAAATTTTTGTTGCAGTCTGGCATCGAGGAATCCACACAGTACTTGGAAACCTGCAGGCTGAACACCCTTAACAAGTAACTCATCTGAAAGTAAACACCTTACATGTTATTTTTAAAAAGAAATATTCCGTTCAACGGGTATTAAACAAACGAGCTATTAAATTAAAATTATGGTATTAAATTAAACAAACGAGCTCCATAGATTTCGTATTTCCCGCCATACATTATCAAATCCTATTTCTAAGATTCATTTTTAGTCGTAACACTATTCATATTCATACGGGTCTTCTGTAATATGTTCTTTTATAACTAATTTTTATATTACATCCTACGATAAGAATCAAGATTAATTCAAATGATAGATACTCTTTTCTCTGCGCGAACTGTCGATCATCGCGAAAGCTGTTTTCCATTCCGTGAGGGCAAATGCATTCTGCGCGCGTCCGGTGAAACCCGGCAATGTGTAACACACAGGATATCGGACACTACAGTTATAACAAACAAATATATATGCGCGACACAGCCTATCGTACATCACGTATCGGGCTTTGATTGCGATACATGCCTTTTTTCTTTTTCATCACAAGAAATTCTACCCAGCACGCGAAACATGCCCCCGTTTGTGGTACGTACGTCTATGTTAAACATAATGATCGATGACCACATACTTTCAGCTCCCTCTATGGTTGCATGATTACACTTAGAATTTCTAATGACACTGGATTCTCTCGAAACTTAATGCGATAATACGACAGATGTCTTTGGTAACGATGAACTCTGCATAGAAATACTATTACCTTTTATTATCTTTTATTAATAACTAATTTTATATATATATTTTTTTACAGTTTGTTTTTCAGTTATTTAAAGCACGTAGATAAATGATATTTGGCGAGAACAAAGATATTTATTGTTTCTACGTATACTAAACTACGTGATAAATTTCAATCTCGATAAGTTGCACGAGTGAGGGTATACGTATTCTGGTGTTGACCTACATAGATCTGCTGTGTGATCGATGGCGTATCATTGTGTTATCGCCTAAAATTTCCGTAAATAAGAGAAAGTCTCAATGTATAGGGGATCATTGGATGAATAATAGATACAAATAATAATTTTAATAATTTTCCATTTTAAAAGTATCAAGTATTTTTAATCAATTAATACGAGGTACAAGTTTAAGTCAACCATGGATAAAGAGAATGTTCTTGAACTTCAATTTACGTGCAGTCGTTTTTACCAATATACGTGTTATGAACATGTTACACACATAAAATAATTTTCATGGTTTTTTTTTCCACTAAGGTTATCATCTATATACAGACTACTAATTTTAATTTCAAGTTAAACTGTGAAATATTTAACTTAAATATGTGTCTCTAAAATGTAGAATTTACAATTTTTATACGGGTTTAATGAATTATGTATGTTACGATGTGTAATGCAAGAACATCAAAGAATAGTATAACGGATCTGTCTTCCTTTCTTGTTTCCCAACCGCTGTATTTGATTACAGCATTCTTCACTGATAAGCTGTATCCTATTTTCTAACTTCGAGAAATAGTTAATTTAATTTTTCCGAGTAAATACAATAGTACACTATCATTTTATTTGAAATAACGCGCGAAAAAATTAAATCAAAATTAAAATGAAAAATTTGCATTAATTGTTAATAAATTATTAAATTATTATTCGATATCCTACCTGTAAAATTAATAAGAAAATTGTCGTTTTTGTGATCAGCACTGGAAAAAAGGATTACTCAGGAAATGTATCGAGTACAAAATTTTTGAAAATATTCTATCGCCGTTATTACCGAGAAAACCAGTTGCTAACGCATGATGGAACCATTGATCGTTAATTATTACGCCCAAGACCGTTTCTCTGAAAAAAGCAACGCAAGAAGAAGGGCACAATGTCATGAGAAAAGTCAACGTCCGAGGTGCGCTCGCGCAATTGCACTCAACCGGACTGTGCAAGTGTATGGGGAGAGCATTTTCAGTGAATGCACTTGATTGTGTTTGGTGAAAGTCTGCTTTTATCAATATCATACACAGATTACCATAGTGCGAAGTCTGTTTTATTCGAAAAAAGCAGTAAAATGTAAAAGCAAACACTGATTAACTAATCATCCAGTCAATGATAGAAATAAATGCTTAATTTATCTACGAAAGTTTAAACAACAAATCAAAGTTTGAATATACGAATAATATTCATTTAAACGAATTGTTAAAATTAGGGTTAAAAATCCAATTTCATTCAAATGTATTTCTTGTCGAGATATTGACAAGAAAGACATTGCGATTTACATAGTGTAACGTGTTCAATTTACGACGAAACGTGGTAACAATACTTACTTTCTCACCTCTCGAGAGGAATTCCCACATGGGGATTGCGGAAGCAGTGACATTCAGGGCATGGCATCCCAGTATTAGAATAATAGCGAACAGCACAGGAATTCTTAAATTTTTCATGTTTGTCGCTTCACTTTGCTTCGTTAACTGTCACAAACACACTTTGTACACGTATTAATAATCTAAGGAATTTAATATATCACATGGATACTTCAGCTGAGAAACTCGTGGAATAGAAAACCTCGAGAAAGCTACTCGTTTTATTAAATTAAATTACGAGTAATATAGAAACGTGTTTTAAAGTTAAAAAGATTTATTAATTAAGTCTTAATAGAATTCACGTGGACTCGAGTGGACACAAATAACAAAATAACCTACTTCCACTGAATAGTCTTTGTAAACTGGCTGGGATTTCCTTCAGTCTCTGGTTATATGTTCGACATGCCAGTGACGTCTCCGGAACATCGAGCCCCCCACTCCTACTTTCAGGAACAGAGTCCACTGTTTGTTCTACAGTGTTTACGTCTTTCGAGAATATCGCCTTATTGATAGAGACATCCTTGTGGCAAAAAATCTTTTTCTATTGTTTGCATTCTATCTAATCGCATAGAAAAATTTTTAGGTTTCGTTGGATTATGAAGTATAATAATGTTGAAAAATGTCAGTCGCTTCGTTGTTCCTATTTAGCAAATTAATTCGTGTAAGTATTTTACAATGAAATACAAAATTGTAAATAAGTATCGAGGAAATCAATTGAATACGAGTTTGTATGCAAGAGGAAGTTGGTGGTGCTCACTGACTTGAAAGGATCCAATCTTGCTCATCCGGTTCTCCCAGTTAGTTTAAGTTAGGTCCTCAGAATCACATTCTTTGAGATTCTGAATCCTGTCCATACAAAATCATAATTATTACATTTTCACGTTTAAAAGAATTAATATGATACGAACATTGAGAGGTAAATATTGATAAAAATAATATAAAAAAAAAAGAAATGAAGGAACAGAAAAGTATAATTGTAGATCTGTTTTTTTCGATATTATCTTTAATTTGTTTCGACACAATTGTTGCATGATTTAAAGATTTGCAATGATCGAATTATAAATCGATATTCCCCATGAAATGTTTCCAAATCGTCAGTAATATAATTATTTCTAAAAGAAATAAGTGAACTATAATTTATTTCTTTATTTATATTTCAAAAAAGACGTCAATATGTCGCTGCATAACATCTTAAAATATATTTTACTATAATTAATACTCTTGAATTTATAAGTATATTCTATCATACTTCTAGTTCTATTAACTATCTAGTTATACATATAGATGATTTACCATATATCAGGAACGATTCTACTATTTGCATATATCTACTATCTAAAAGAAAAACACCAATGTTAATTAGAATAGATAACAAGTTCGTTTGTTTAATTAATGGAATGGAATATATGGAATATGATATACAATTATATCATTACTGTTCAAAACAATCTCTACAAAATTGTGTTAAAAATGGCGAGCAATTTGGAAAACATATAGCTTCAAGACAAAAGAAAAAATCACGCAATCATTTCTATAACGATGACCAACGTGAGAATTGAAATATCGCAAACTTAGTTTCATACAAGTGTACGCTATGAAAAAGGAACCTTGTATTATTCGTATGGCTAAATGTCGACAGTGCGAATGTGTGTCTGTTACCGCAACCAGCCTTGTTCCAAGTAATCTCGACTATCTTGTAGGCTCACTGCACATTTAACAGTCAGCATGCAGTCATCCGACTATTATGTCATTCGGATCCTACAAGAATAGATCTATATCAGAGGTTCTCAAACCATTTGGCACTATGAATTTCACTAGCTTTTGGTTATTTTTCTGCAAACTGAAATGAAACAATCGTTATGTAGTATAATATAAAAGGTAAAGCTTAAACAAAAGAATGCTATACGTTTTAAATGTTTTTCCAATTTTAAGAAGCGACTCTCCTCAGTCGCCATTTAATCAGATTCTAAAGATTGATGTTAATTGATATATCAAATTTAAAATTACCTAACGATGCGTGGAATGTCGAAGTAAAATAATTCTACATCTTAATTTGTATAAGATTTCTTATTTATCGTTTTGAAAATATCGTTGACTTTATGACAGAAAGTCTTTGAATTACTATTTTTCTGAAAAGGAAAATATCGCCGAGTGCTAAGGATCGAGACAAGTGTACCGTGATTATGAGAAATAATTTATTTGAAATTGAACGACCCTAAGAAAGGCGTATATGATGATTCGTCGATTGAATCTGTTATTCTACTTTCCAAATCAATCAATCGCGGTATACAATCCGGTATAGTACGTTCACGGGCCGTTTGTGACTTTGATCCATGAAAGTTTTATGAATCTATACTACGTTTTATAGAGCAACTGTGCAGAAATTGCGTAAATTGGATCAAGGACAACTGTGATAACTCGTGATTAATGTCGAATTGATCAGCTGTATTCTATCGATCACATTCTCCTGTGTGAGGTTAACTTTTTTTATACATAAAGAATATATTAAGATGCTAAAGACAAAGGTCCAACGCAAATGTAGAACTAGTATGTAGAATTATAACGAATAGAAAATTATCGAATTAGTTTTCGAATTAATTTTCGAATGAGTAACAAAGTTATTTCACTATATATATATATATATATATATATCCAAAAATTTATTTCGGATATTTTGAAGGTTATCATTACTTATATTGGGGTAGAGAATTATTATCATTTCAGTAATATATTATTTATAATACTACGTTAAACATTTTGAGAACTATTATGTGAAATTACTTTATATATTTTTGTTGTTTATTTTATAAAATTTTAGAATTTGGTATATGTGTATCTAAAATTTATAGTACATATTAAATTAAAATTTTGTTTTTGAAACAATTTTAGTTTCTTAGATAAGTACACAGTGAAACCTAATAATCATTTTTTTTTCTTCGCGACTTACAATTGTCATAAGTGCATTTTGTCATTTAGTTTCAAATTATGTAGTAAATTGTTTAAATAAAAATGTATATTTTACTCGATTTATAAAAGAGATAAAAATATAACAAGTATCGATTGTGTCGTTTAACAATCGTAAATAGTTTAGAATAAAACATATATACAGGATGTCCCAGCAACGGTGATATAACCGAGAAGGGAGGCGGGGATGATTCTACGTGAAAAAAACAAATTGAAAATAAAGAATAAGATTTTTTTCTTGGAAGCATCGTTGTCGAGAAAATCGACTTTGAATATTAGCTGGGTGGTCCATCGGTATACCAGCGTACTCGATGAATATTCAAAGACGATTTTCTCAACAACGAAGATTCGAAGGAAAAAATTTTATTCTTTATTTCCGATTTGTTTTTTCACGTAAAATCATCCCCTCCTTGGTTGTATTGCCACTGCTGAAACACCCTGTATATCAGTATACCAGAAAATATAAAAATCGTTTCCGTTTTTCATCGTAACGATCGGAATCATTCCAGATCACAAGGCGTAGAATTCATTTCGGTCGGATGTTTAACACTTTCCTAACAATTTGTAGTGATAACAACTTCAAATATTTGAATATCTCGCGCCATAATTAACGTCGAAATCGCGGAAAGATATGTTTAATATTCGTAATTTAAATTGTTCTAATACCGTATTAAAATTCTATATTCTAAAATTACGTATATAATAATAGTCAAGTTTTAATAAGAATTTTTTGAAATTTACAAAGCTATATTTCATATATACAATTATTTTTAATTTCTCTGAATTCTCCATGAATAAATCTATGATGTTATTTAGGTGGACCAAAGTGAACCTATTTTCGATACAACCTTTCGTATTACTAATTCAGCATTTCATACGGAAATTCCGTATGATGTATACTATCATAGAAAATATAAATGAAAGAGACTCGTAAAACTCGTTCATTAGTGACGTTCTTGCTGAATATCACAGTTTCTTAAAAGCTATCCACATAACAAGATATTTAGAAGAATTCGTAATTGTTGAAATATTTTTCAAAAGAGATCATCGAAATATCTTGGAACTATTATAATTGCTGTACTATCGAGTGAGAAATGTACTATTTGATGCATGATTTATTAAATTTCTTGTAAATTTAATTGTATTATTTAATTCTTTTTATGAGAATTACATAGAGTTCAATGCAATAGACCCCCCCCCCAAAAAAATTCTATTAATATCTAAAAAACTAAGGCTGATCGTCTACAATTGGTGAATGAATGTGTTAAAAATATCGTCTTTTACAACATATTTCAAGCTTTCAAAAATCGGCGAATACACATCAATAAGTTTATCTGAGGATTCTAACAATTAAACTGAAATAGGATGTAATAAAATAAACAAATTTTCCTGTTTTTAATACTAGAAAAAATGTTCGATAAATGAGAAGAAATAATAAAAGCTGATATGTCGACTAATATGTGCATTATAAATTAATAATGCGGCGCCTTGAAAATATGCGTCGTATAATCTTACAACTGTGTAAAAGTTATGTTAATTTAAAGGAAAAAAGATGAGTATGCAACGATTTAATGGCGTAGTACGACAAAATGATGCCACAGAATGTTAAATGAGTTACGATTTGTTGCCGGTAACGGTGTCAGCGAGTAAAATAATTATGTATAAATTTTTTGGCGTGTGGAGTGACGTGAGAATATGACGCCTCTGAGGAATGCAGAACTACTACCTACGGAACAATGTTACGATTGATTAACGCATATCGAAGTCTAGCTGAAAATTCCTAAGGACTGGCACGTCTTCTTCATACGGCGATTTATTAAAGAATGAGTTGAATTTATCAAGCTGGAATCTGCAGCCTCATCACTGGGTTACAATTACATCCTTTGATGAGAATTCCTTAGTCATTGTCTAGTCGCAAATAATTTATTATTTTATATTATCGATATCGTTATTTATATAGAAATAATTTATTTATCGCTATTTTATTTATATAAAAAGTTCTTATTTATGGAGGAATTATAAAATGCATTCCGTATTTACAAATAAATGTTCTATGTCTTCTTATCTGATATGCATAAATAACGTTAAATCAATTCATTTGAATCAACTTAACTTAGATATAATTATTTGTCCTTTATTGTATTTTAGTATTGTTTTGTGTTAATAAGATTGTTGTTGGTATATCTTTGACAATAGCAATCTCGATTGCAATATCTTTAGCAAAATATTCGATGTATGTTGAAATGTAAAATTATAGGTTAGGTAGTACCAATTAAGAACTTTATGCGAAACGAATTTTTCTATTACGTTTCTTTATTTATGAGATTGATTTCTTATTGTGTTCGTTGGGTAAAAATAAATACTAAACTTTCCAGGCAAACGGTTTTACAAATGAGTGCGATAAATTTTGATTAAGTTTCGAATTTCAAAGGCATGTAACAGTATGTCTGATCACGTGTACAAACCTATGCAAATCTTATCGACAGCATTATTCCGAATTCAGGAAATTCCAAGTATCCGTTTTGTTTCAAGTAACCTAACCGTTATCCGAGATTTTACTGACTGAATCTGAACAGTATTATATTTGAATAAAAGAGAGATATTGAATAAGTATATAATACCGTAATCCTTTTTCATTTAAAAAATTTTTAAATAAAGGAAATTGTTATAGCATTAATATAAGTATGCAGTATACACATTTATGCACACGTAAATACCTGCATGTATCCACAAAATTGTGTACAAGGATAAATTAAGATGTGGATGCTATTACATTCTTAGTAAACAAATAATTAAAAAAAACATTGATAAAACATTTAGAAAATTGATAAACATTTAAAAAATTTTATAACGTATTTTTATTATCATTCGATTTAAAAATTATAGGAAATTCGCATCAAAATGGGGAAAGACCTATTACATAATCTTGTAAAAATGTGAAGTATAGATTTTTGTCAGAAAATATAGGTGTATAATTAATTCGCATATTTTTCGAGAAGGAAGAGAAATAGGTGATGTAAACGAGAAAACATCTTCATGTGGGACATAATTTAAATGCAATTTAAAACTAGTTTAATGGAGTTTTGAATATGAGTAGACCTCTTAATTTTCGAGGTATTCATTCACTGACGTCAATAGAAGGAACACCAAAAAGACGTAAAAACTTAAACTGGCGCCGGTTAGTCGGGCAACGAATTGATTTTATAAGCGTATAATTAGAGATTCAAATGTGTGCTTTCGCAATGAAAGAAGTTCCTCGTCGTTATATTCTTTTTTGACGGTATAGTGGAATACAAAGAGACTCATATCTTTTTAACTAGAATTCTATTCATGCGATTTATTTTATATCATAGTACTAGAAACAATAATTATTTAAAATATAGTTCATATAATTTACGATAGCAGTAATATAAAGTACAAAAATTATTATCATTCAATTAATATTTATTACACTGCATTTAAAATGCAACCTTCGTATGTCATTGACAAGTATTTTCGAAGGTGTATCAAATAAATCGTAAACGACCAACAAGCGATAATGAGCAAGCGTCAGACGTTTTCAATGTGTCGTATATCTAGAGAAATTTATTACAGACCGTAGCGTAAAACTATTTTAAAATTCTATAGGCATTCCAATACCTTATTCAAAAATATAAAAAACACAGTAAAAATCTTTAATAAAATCGAATGAAAAAAGAATACTGGATGGAAATTTTTGGATAGAATAAAATAATTTATATTATTACACAAATGTAAGACTGTTGGAGGTATATTTCTAAATACAAAAATATATTTGATAATTTAAAGTTACAATCACAACGAATTTTATATTCTTATAGAAGATTTATGCGCGTAATACATAATTTAGTATCAAAAAATAAAAAATTTATATAGATTCTTTAACTACAAATTTATAGAAATTTTCTTGTACAATTATATGATGCATTTTCATTTTTGTAATTACATTTTTATCTGTAAATTTATATTTATAAATTAATTAACACATTGATAACACCAACACTCTTTTAACGACGGCCATAAGCATGGTGTGATTGATGTGCTGTAAAATGAATATGATATATTGAGAATAAAATGTAGAACAAAGTTATATAAAAGTAATTCTCAGAAACTCACGTTTATAAAATTCAGAGAAGTTTACATCGGGTAAGAGAGAATGAACCTTATTTAGAACCGTAGCTTTTGGGGCTAAAGTAGCATTTGTATTCCATATCTGAACAGTAAAAAATGAAAAGTTTATAATATAGTTCATACTTCTCATTTAAATAGTTTGTAATGTTTCTAAAATATTACTTGAATAAGATCCTCTCGCTCTCTAATAGATACAGTTATTCCACAAATTTCATCACCTTCTGCAACACATTCAGCAAATTGTTCTCCAATGGCTGCAAGCACCATTTCTTTCCATATTTTTTCCTAGAGTTATTAGAATTATCATTTATATATTTAAGATACCAACCAAAACTATAGTACTTACAGTATCAGATTTTTGACATTTTAATCTCCACGTCCCACCATGCTGATTAACGGGTTCTTCCCATAATGGATATCTTTCATCTCTCATCAAATGGTAACTAAATCTGACCTATTACAAAAGTAATTAATTTTTGTTTGCATTGTTATTAATATACATACTTATAAACATACTTACTTGTACATCACTAGCATTTGGTATATTGTTGAAAACAGCCCAAAAGCTTTGTACAGTGTTCACAGTATAAATCTTCGTTAAATTTTCTTTATATTCTTCGACAGTTGTGCCAGAAATAGCTCTGTCAATTTTTCAACTCTTTAGAACTTTGTATATACACTATGAGCAAACAATGATTTAACTTTTTCAGAATTATGTCTTATTAAATTTCTTTCTATGACATAATAAAAAGGCAAAGAATATTAGTTAAGGAACATATAAAATTCCAAAAAAGTAAAATTATAGGATTTTGCATGATTATTGTACATTATACATTAGATGCGCTATAAATAGCTACAAATAGATATAACTTTTCTAACCATATATTTATAATTTTAAAACTATATCCAAAAATAGTAATTTGGAATATTAACATAATACATTAGTTGTTAAATAATTACAAAACAATATGGGTCTCTAGTTGATCATGAGAAATGTATATGACCTAACACATACAATTGATATATGTATAAATAAGGTTGATACAATAACTAATATTGTTTGACGTCGTTATTTTCTATTTTTGAATCTATAAATATTTTGTCATAGTCATAATAGATCTTTGATACTAAAAAATAAATTGCAGGTATACATTTTTGTAATACTAAACGAAAGAATGAAATACAACAAAAAAGGATGTACTTTCCTATTATACACTGTTCGTTCAATTTGTAATTTTTATATATTGTTCATTTAATTTGGAATTTTATGCAGTAAAAAATAACCAAGTTTCTTACTTGTCTAACCAAAATGTCCAGGATGATTGTAAAGATATTCCCGATGTTTCATGTTTTTCGATCGTTTTAACCGTTTCATTTAAAGGCACTGGTGTTTCCGACAAATCGGTCGAACTATCGTTCTTTAATTCACACTCCACCACAGCCATGTTCGAAATGACAATGCATGTACATATGGCTATATGTTGTTATAACGTCAAAAATCATGTGATCAGAGAAATGCAATAATAAAAACAAATGATTTTCTGCTGGAAAAATTTTAACTGATATATTTCATATTAAGAACAAAATTTACGTAACGCAAATCATCTGTATGCATTTACCGACGGTTTCATGATTATGTTTCATGGATAAGTTAAATTCAAAAACTAGTTACGAAATTAAATTTAAAACTTTGGTTTAATATAAATAGTTTATGTAACTAATTTATAGTAGATATCATTACTTCATAACATTAATAATTTAATCAAAATTTTATTTAATTATTGTATCTGTAAGCATTATGAGTATTGTTTATAATTTAGAACGAATAGTTTTTCTATTGATATTAATATCATAGACAAGGTGTAAAATAGACTTTACACCGGAATGTTTCTTTTCATAACCTAAATTCGGAAATCATCTCTCTTTGCTCTTTTTCTGTTATGCGTGACGTCAATTTTACTTTGAAAAAGACTATAGTGTTAGTGAAACAGTGAAATATGTAAATATATATCACGGTACTCAATTATTATCAAAATAATTTCTCAGTATTCATCTATAGCAGTGGTTATCAACCATTTAATGTACCACATATCAGCTTTGGTACATGGGAACTAACCGGTGGTGTATATATGGATAACACTGTTCAACACGAATTTCAATCTCTAATATCCATAAGATAATTCTTGAAAA
Source organism: Eufriesea mexicana (assembly GCF_001483705.2). Taxonomy (NCBI): domain Eukaryota; kingdom Metazoa; phylum Arthropoda; class Insecta; order Hymenoptera; family Apidae; genus Eufriesea; species Eufriesea mexicana. The sequence goes on from NW_016907983.1 coordinate 407,047, forward strand.
GTTTACTTCGTAATACTTTGTAATACTAAATAATACATTTAGATATATATGGACTTGTAGAGCCAGAGACATGGGATAGAGATAGGTATGTGATGACAATCTTAGATTTTATTAATTTTGTGATTATATATCTTATGGAATCAATTACTGAAGTACTACAGAAATTGCAAAAATATGTTGCAGCAGCAGAAGCAAAGTAGAACAACACACAGTCTTCAATATGATAATGAAGGAGAATATACCATCCTAGAGTTCAAGAATTGGTGTAGGTAGAAAAGAATTATAGTAGATTATACAACACTGTATACGTCTCAAGTAAATGGAAAGGCGGAGAGGCTTACCAGGAGAGTGCAAGTCCTTCGGGTCACCTGATTTAGTTGAAACTTTGCAGGTTTGTAGATTTCGCCTGAAGTTCAAGAATATATATTATTATAGCTGCAACTACTCGTTAGTTTTTGAGATATTTATGATTAAAATTTTATTATATCTTTAATTATAGATTTATTTGCATTAGTTTCCAAGTAGAGTTGTGGCCTAACGGTGACATTCGAAAATTCATATGCTGGAAGTCCAGGTATCGATTCCTGTCTATAGTTTGTAGTTTTTTTTCAATCTATTTTTTATTTTGTATTCATTTTTCGCCTATGAAAATATTGTAAAGAAACAAATGTCAATAAAATTTCTTAATAAAAGAATTTATTTTTTACGCTTTCTTATGCTAGCATATATTTATTACAAAATAATAAGAATATTATACAAGAAAAACACTTTTCTATAGCAATCTTATTTACTGCAGTATAATGGAATAATTAATAATTCCAGTTCATGAATTAATTATAGAAATTTGGAATTTTTCGCAACTGAAATATATTTATAAATGCTTCATTGATATTATTAAATATAAGAGACGTCGTTTGATATTATACATCGATACTTTATCATATAGCTATTTCAAAGATGCAACATTTTCCCGCTACAAAAATACCTAGCATATCCGGCTACAACCAACTTCCAGTTGACGGCAAGCGGGCATAACAGTAACATGGTGAAATATTCTCACGCGTCAAAATGAAACATTAAATCTCAGAATGTTTCGTGAAGTAGTGATATCGCCGATTGACGTTTTAATTACTTTACGGAGTTCAAGATTACTAACTGTGAACATTTCTACGGTGGTAATATACTATATGTGAAAAAAAGTGATGTTACATAGTGTAAACTGTGTAATGATACATGTGCGAAATGAAGTGGTGTGAGTGCGAGATCCTATAATACTATCGCATTGTCCGTTATGATCGCCTGTAGAAGATTCTAAATTTCAACAGTTCGTTGGAATATTTGATCAACATTACTCTGAATAGGCAGCTTTTAAACAGTTTTTTCAATTTTTCTTCGATCTTGAGGTTCCATTGCAATATAGTTACGTATTATCTCTTTTACATTCTAAATTTCAATTGTGGATTAGAATATTTCCTTCCTACTGCATAGAGTAGGCTGTTCTCCAACCAGTAGGGCAATTATATTACGATTGAAGGTGCATATGTAAAACAAAGTAACGAAAAAGCAGGTGCCTGTGAAATCGTTCTGCACACTATACGTTTTTCGCCTATATTTCTGAAATTAGGCTTTTCGGTTAGATTTTTTCGGTATAACAGCGTAGAGTGATTCTTTCCGTAACAGGATTGGATATTTTTTTTCGGCTTGGAGCGTACGTTTTCGAAAAATAGTGGAGAGAGTGTCCGTGGCAGACAGATCGTGCTGCGCAATTAACTTTTTTGGCTTCTAGTTTTTGAATTAGGCTCGTTAAATCGGATTTTTCCACTGATTCGCGTAGAGTGACTTTTATTTTAACGGGATTGGATATTTTTTTTCGGCTTGGAGCGTACGTTTTCGAAAAATAGTGGAGAGAGTGTCCGTGGCTGACAGATCGTGCTGCGCAATTAACTTTTTTGGCTTCTAGATTTTGAATTAGGCTCGTTACATCGGATTTTTCCACTGATTCGCGTAGAGTGACTTTTGTTTTAACGGGATTGGATATTTTTTTTCCGTTTCGAGCGTGCGTTTTCGAGAAATAGTGCCGGAAATGTCAGTGTCTCTCAGATCGTACTGCGCAATTTACTTTTTGGCTTTTAGATTTTGAATTAGGCTTTTTGAATCGGATTTTTACACTGATTCGCGTAGAGTGATTTTTTCCTTATCGGGATTGGATATTTTTTTTCGGTTTCCTGTGTGCGTTTTTCTAAAATAGTGCCGAATGTGTCAGTGGCTGACAGATCGTGTGACGCAAATTACTTTTTCGGCTTTTAGTTTTTGAATTAGGTTTTTTGAATCGGATTTTTCCACTGATTCGCGTAGAGTGATTTTTTCCTTATCGGGATTGGATATTTTTTTTCGGTTTCGAGCGTGCGTTTTCAAGAAATAGTGCCGGAAGTGTTAGTGGCTCTCAGATCGAGTTGCGCAATTTACTTTTTTGGCTTCTAGTTTTTGAATTAGGCTTCTTGAATCGAATTTTCCCACTGATTCGCGTAGAGTGATTTTTTCCTTA
>NW_016907983.1:415027-459240 GCF_001483705.2 Eufriesea mexicana
GGTGCTGTGACACATGGAATTGATTGGGGCAATAAAGCCAGGATCAAAAGGAGGTAAAAGGTACGTCTTGCCTGTTGATGATTATTTGAGAAAAGAACCATTTGCTTGGCTGATTTATAAATGACTTAAGATTTAATATGAAATATTATTAACAAAGAATTTTTTTATTATAGGAGACTTACAAACATGAGTAATATTTATATGCAAGAGCCAGCCACTAAAGGTAAAGTAATAAGTATTAGTTAATAATATTTCAATGGATTGTATATCTGTTTTCAAAAATTTAACTGATATACATTATTTATAACTAGGTTATAACTAGGTTATAATGAAAACGATGGTTGGTGATATTGAGTTAGAGTTATGGGCAAAAGAAATTGCAAAGGCATATAGAAATTTCATACAATTATGTATGGAAGGTTATTGGGATGACACTATATTTCATAGAATTATCAAAGGATTCATAACACAAGGTGGTGATCCCACAGGTACAAGAGAAGGTGGTAAAATATATGGAGCACCATTTAAAGTGAGACTATATTTAAAAATAAAATGAATTCCTTTTTTATTCAAAAAGAATTATTGGATATATGTGTTTTAGGACGAATTTCATACAGGTACTCGTAGATATGGATAGGAAAATTCTGATGGTTGCAGTTCGAAATAAAGTGGCTGGAGTGTGATTCGTACAAAGGTACTTCGTAGTTGCCTAATATATGTAGCTACGTATATCGTCAGTTACGAATAAGGATTCGTGGAACATAGTTGTGTTTCTGAAATTCAAAATCGGATGGTGATATGACGCACATGTTATCGACCTAATAGCTGCAACGGGAATACAGATGTTGATTGGATTAAACGTAGGTAAGGTAGGGAATCGTGCGCAATCAATAATGTGGGGATCGTGCGAACTGAGCTGAGTTGGTATGAATTTAATTTTTAATTTAATCGTTGAATTGAAACAGGGCATATATAAAAATATTACAATTTTGAATGTTTTTCTAATGATTTATTAAATCTGATTATTTTTTATTATTTTGAATCTATTATTACAATATCATATCAGGATAAATTTATAATTGTGTTGACGTTCATGTTCATATATTACCGAAAATTTTACATCTCGAAAACAAAAAACCTTTTACGGCTTCCAAAATAGAACTAATCCTATGTATTAAATGTTTATTACACCATTTTATTATTTTGATAATGAATCAAAATTAAGTTGTATAGTGCTGCTACCCACGGATTTCTCGGTTACTAAGTTGAAAGTCCCTTTGTTATTAACTTTTTATGTATTCGCCGTATTTCCCATTCAAAACAGCCATTTATGATCGTTATGGATTCTCAGATTTTTATTTCCCATTTTGTCGAAATATTCAGTTCTAATTAACATATTTTTCTTACGCATGTAACATATCCAAAATTATAAAATATCTTTCACAGGTTAATTAATATTCTACATTAAACGATTACAAACAATTACTTTATATTACATCGTTAAACTTAGTAAACCAATTCATTTACGTTTCTCTTCTATGTTTGTAACCTACATTTTTATAACACGATATAAAAGCGTAGGAAATTGAATATATACATGCTACATATTATCAAAATAGAGTTTCGCATAAAATTATTAGGCGTCCAAGGAACATGCGCCAATCAACGATCCGTAAGCCGCACCATGCTGTACGCTTGCGTACAGAAAAAAGAGTGAGAGAGAAAAAGAGAAAGAGAACAAATGAAAGACGGCACGCTGTAACAACGCATACTCAGTCTTCTGCGAACTTTCGGATGTGGTAGTTGTTTTGTTTCGATATTCTCAGTCAAGTCTCACTTTGTTTGCTTTCATCGTTAATACATCGATCTGTGCAACTCTCCGACGATTTATTTATCGATAAGGTAAATCGTGCTTTATATCACGTAACGTTATTTACATGTAACCTAAGTTATGAAAACATACTATAGCGCGCACGTGAATATGTCGTTTGTTTCGAAAGTGGAACGAACTGTCAGGAATTTGTTTTCTCGCAGTGTCTCTTCCTCTTCCTTGACATCCTTCCCTTGGCATATTTACCGCGTATATAAACCTTGAAATGCCCCTATTAAGGTTTATCGAGTTCTAACTAGATAAAATTATCGTGCGAATTTTATTTATAAGTTTGATCAACCAACATGGGTAATCCACGAAACAAACGAATTTTCACTTGGTATAGTTATCGATTATTCTATCAGTATGTTTATAACACGTTTAATCTCATAAAATGCAGTTTTCGATTTTGAAATTTTAATTTCCTGGGAAAATTTGGGTAAAAGTGATCCATCGATTTTCATAAAGTACTTTGAATATTAATTCTATACTATATTTGAATATTATATATAAAATATTTGAAAATTAATTCTATGAAAACAAACGAAAGGTGTTGAAAATAATATTTTTACACGAATCAGTGACAATTTTACTTAATAATAGTCTTATTAATAATATTAAAGTATTTACTATACTATTCTGTAAACTATGCATTTTTCTAAACTATTGGTAATAAGGTTGTTTTACATTGCATAATTAATAATTAAATTGAATCAAATGTTTTAGGTTATAAAATGAAATTTTTCGATTAAGTTAAAGAAATTTTCAAATTAGATGAAAGATGTATGTTTGACTGAAAATTTGCATGTAATTTTATTCTTGGTTTAGTTATTATCCATATCGGTCTGTATTGCATTATCATGACTGCGTAACATTTGCTGTTATCATTGACAATACCGTCATAGAGATTCTTTTCTGTCCAAGTTCATTCCTTATTAGACTTAATATTGATCTTGAACGCACCCAGGATTAGTCATCAACCGTGTGTATGGATATAACGATTTCCTCACATTTGACGTAGCAAATGTTCTCATAACTTTCTGCAAAGATTTTGTATATCAAATTTTTTTGTACTCGATATATTTCTTTATATTCATTTTCGTTTTCAATATCTCTTTTTATTTTATATATGATAGTATTATCATTATATTTAATATCGTTATTCTACTATGGATTTATAATTTAAGCGATAATAATTTAAAGCGTTTTTGTGATCGTAGTGCTATAACTCGTCGATATAAAGAAATAGAAGTTGCGTGCAGGGCCACCAGATGGCGTACGCGAGTTACTCTGAAAATTATTTGTAATATTGTAAATATTGCTCCATATGTATTCTGTCGAATATCTAGGTTAGTTACCTGTTTTCTTTAAAGAAAATACAATTTCGGTTTATTCGTTGTTTACTTTCATTATTAAACTTTCGTTAGAAATTTTGGATTACGTTACTGGTTAATTTCTATTTTTCTGCAAAGTTCTTTGCTGAACCTTCTTTCCCCTTGTGAAATATTTGACGTTAATAACTTTTCTTCAGTCACTGTTCTTTCGGTGGAATGGTTAATATACGACGAGATGGGAAGCTTTCGCAGGAAATTTATTTCCGTTCCGGTCTGTGATAGAGGGGTTGAATGAAATACACAATTGTTACGATTCAATTCGATTTTCGTTTAACGTTCTCTCCATTTTAATTGCACGATTACGAACATGTGCTATTTTAGTAAACTGTTGAAAACAGACTTCCCTTCGGTAACTTTTATGTCAGTAAGATTCAAAGTTTCTCATTGCGAATAGTAATAATGTCAGAGAACCACCCTTTAATAACATTTTAGAGATATTAATTAATATATCAAACTTAGGATAATGTAACAGTGTACGAGATATCGGAATAAAATAATTCTACATGTTAATTATTACGCGATTTCTTATTTACTGGCAAAAAGAAATATTGTCAGCTTTGCACCAGGAAATCTTTGAGTTTCTAGTCTTCTCTAGCCGAAAGATCGAACAATGACTCGATGACTCCCTCAGTAACGACTATGAGGCAATAACTAGATTAGAAATAACTCCACGTGACATATTAAAACGAAATGCAGCTGATTTGTTATTTTTATTTTAGCACAAATGGTATCACCGAGTTTTGAAAAATATCAGGAAAGTTTCAAATTGTTATACCTTTATAGGGAAAAATTTTTGAGTGCACAGGGATAATAATTTGAACAACCGATTGCATTTCCTACCAAGTTAGACAAGGAATTGGTACTGTTAATTTTAATCATTTTACCATTATTCGATACCTTCTTTAACCCTTCGGACTCGAGGATTTTTTTGTTGTAAACAGCAATTTGAAGCACTTAGATTTTTATAAGCTCGCTGATATTCCTTATACTAAAATGGAAAAAGATTCTGTTAGAATTATTTTACTTCAATGTTACGTATGTAGTTATAGTATAATTATCATTTCTTATTTATTATTTAAGTTATAGCATTGAAACAAACGGTGACTGAGAGTCACTTCTCGAGTGTAAAGGGTTAATATTTATTTCTAATTTTACGTGCCAGTTTCCAAGAGGAATTTTTATTTGTAATTTCTAATTTGGAAGTTACAAATTTGAAAATTGGCAATTTTTATGCAAAATATGCAAATTAAATTGAATTTACATTATACGTATTCTATCTTTTAAAAGTTGATGCTGATACTAAGTTTATAAGAGTAATTAGTATTCAACAGACCAAACATAATCGTCGATTATGCTAGTAACAGTACACGTGATGAATTGTCATGCTTCTACGGAAAACGTGCAACCGTACAGATTATCATCGATATTTACAAAGATAACAGCTCCGCAATCATGCACGTAATGCATCATGCAACGTAATCGGGGAATACATGAGTTTATTGGCAAAAAATAAATATTGATTGGCTTGTTATTGTAAAGCTAATACCGATTATGCGTCTGTGTAATTATTGATTTATTAAAATGGTTAGATCGTTGAAATGGTAGGTTTTCTCACTTGTTCCATTATTGTTAAGTTTGTATTCGTATGAATCATTGTTTACTATAGTCTATATTTCGTTATACTAATTTTACGCGATAAGCAAACGAAAAATATCACGTATATTGTAAGGGAAATTTTTAACGAAGCTCGATTCACATCTTGATATTTATTATTACCATTCTAAGAGCTGGACGTGTGTGGCACACGTGGCCTAGGTTTATATATAAGTCAGGATTGCGATATTTGATCGGTGGAACCAGTGTAGGCAACACCGACTAGAACACGAATTGTCCGACTTCGATTTTAATGTGCTTTTGCAAAATCATAGTCGAGGTGATTCCCTTTAATGTATGTAAAATCTTACGATATAAATAATTAAAATTACGTACCTTGATACAGAAGAAAGTATATCTTGATATAAACTTCGTGCTTCGAGATTGCGTCGGTGGAATCGTATAAACGTTGGACTAGTAACCGCGTGGGGTCACCAGATCATATCTCAAGTTTTGTCAACCTATTACAATAGCTTTTGTCTCAGTCATCTATTTTCTGGATTACTATATGAACGGGGTGATAAGTATTATACATACCATTAAACGTATTACAATAACATAATTGATAAAATGATGATATATCGTTGTGAGCTCTGAAATTGGAGGAAATATAAAACGGGATCCACTCACGTTAATCAATATAATAAAGCTACTATGGCGAAAGTGCGTAGATGAAATGATTGTCTAATGTAATATATGTGTTGTTTACACCTTTCGTTAATATATATCCATTCCTTTGTTCAACTTCTTTCAATTGATTATCGATGTGTTCTGGTTATCATTGCACGTGGATAAATACTTCGTGTAGCGATTGTCACGATTGAATCCTGTCACAATATCTGCCACAAAACAACGAGTGTCATTGAATACTGGAGTACTGAAATATGATAATAATGATTCTGCTTTTATCGCGCTCGATAGACTGAAAAGACAATAACATACTGAAAAAGGGAAAGAAATGGATAACAATGAAATAAGCGGAATAAAAATACACGAGAGAAACAAGAAGAAGAATCAGAATACAATGGTGAGGTTCAGGGTATATCGAATAATGAAAATCACTAAATCTGCCTGTAACGGTCGATGCATAAACACGAATTTCTATGAATGCTTTTCAATGACGATTCGTTGACATTATCAGCCTGCGATCTCGCATGGACGACAAAATACCGAAATTGGTACGATAATTGGTAATAATTACGTGTATAACGTAAGAATATTATCAGCTCGAGAGATTGCTACTCTGTGATGTAATAGTTTTGTAAAACGAAATAGTTTTTATCGCTATGTCGATAAATATCAGTTTTTAAATTTTAATTAGATTATATTAATTAGTAGTGGTATTAATCAGTATTCCATTATGCAAGCACATAGCACGTTGAAAAATTTTATCGTAATGCTGAAAGCACATGCTGAAAGAGACCTTTATATTTTTCGAATACGTTGAACTAACGCTTTTAAACTCGGAATATGTTTTCTTCGCGGCTTATATTTTATCAAGCACCAGACATTTTCTATTGGATTGCCAATGGGTGTCCAAGATGGCCAGTCTAACATTCGCCTCGCCTTCCATGCGATGTTTTGGATCATTGTCCTCCTAAAGAATCTGTTCCTTTCGATCTTCGCCAATCTTTCAGATGGTGAAAGACCTCTTTGGTATATTTTTGTCATTTTTGGGGTATTCAAATTACCAGTGAATATGCTTAAATTTCCGAAACCCCGAGCAACCTAAATGTGGACATTTATTGGGTATTTTAGATGAAGATTACAAGGACACAAGTTGTCATAGAATATGTGAAACACCTATATGTTAAACCTTTGTTAGAAAATGGTCAATCTGTAAAAAAACAACATCCAGTATTAGCATTCATCGTACCTACTAGTCTACTAGTAAATTCGATTTTATTTAGGATATTTTCATATAAAGTGTATACGAAACTTAGCCCAGATATAACAAGATATTATAATAGTATGTTAATTTTTTGACCCGACGATCCACGAGTGAGAACTATCAGGAAAGACAATTCTTTATATTACAAGGAAAAGGAGATATTCTATACGTTATAATTTTATCTCCAAGTTAAAGTGTATAGTAAATAAATACTTGTTAATAAATGAGAACCTCGTACGCGCTATTTTACTTATTCAGAACGTGTTAAAAAACGAAAAGGTGTGGAAGTTAGATAGATTTTATTAACGTGTAACAATATATCGTTGATTTACTCTGTCTTTCACCGAAATACGTATAATAATCCCTTATCTTGTCTCTTTTATTCTTCTCGAATTTTAAATAAAACACACTTGTTTTCGCGAGTCATTGTCTACCGCAGACACAACGATGTTCTGCGATGTTGGGGCAAGGTTATACGTCGATAACCAGTCGTCCTGAGTACTTACATATACGAGGTTAAGCCCGAGCCTTGTAATACAGAGTCGTTTAACATGTTTCAGTCAAACTCTGTGACATGGTTATTTATTCGATTCTTACCCCGTAAGACAGGGACACCATGTGTCTGGCTGCAAGACTAAGGACTCTCGAGTTGTCTTCGTATCATTGATTCGATGGCCTACTGTTGCTCTCGTGTAAGAGATGTCAAGGTTGATCATGATTCGATCGAGTGAGGAACAATCGGTCAAGGGCGATAAGCGTGGAAATATCTCGCGCAGAGGAATGATTTGCGTAGGCTGGTCACTTCTGATAATTTTATGCCGATTTTAATTCCAATTTCTACGTCTTTACCTTTTTCATTTCAATCACAATTTCGTGGAGAAGTTCAAGTCTGAAGGTCTTTCGAAACGAAAGATATTAGAATAAAATGTAGCGAAAGTAGAGTATTAAAATCTTGTATACGGAATGAAACTGCCGTTTGTAAGACAGGAATAAAGTGTCGTTAGTTTCACTTTCTCTCCTTTGTTCTATGTTAAACAAACGTATTTTCGATAAAGAACGTGGAAGTAGAATGACCACTGTAAGAGTGCACTGAATGTGCACCGAATTCCGCATAAATTAAAAATATTTTTAATTCGTTTGAAATTTGACTCGGTTCTTATTCAATTTTCAAAATGTACAGTACATGGTAAATATTATGTAGAGATATAGATTAAGATATATCAATTAATTAATTACTAATATGCAGTAATTAAGAGCTGAAAATTGTCATGATATCGACTTTTGCTTGCAGAAACTATAGTACAAATCACTATTCTTTATAGTTATAGAACTATAATAGTTATGCGCAATAGTTAACGCTGGTATACTGATCCACGCGTACTTGGTGAATATTCAAATTCGATTTCCTCGACAACGAAGCTTCGAATGAGAAAATGTTATTCTTTATTTTCGATTTGTTTTTTCACGTAGAATCACTCACTTCCCGATTGTATTATTGGGACACCCTGTATATGCATCTATCGCATTACCTATTGCCTAGTATATCTAATTCTCAGCGTTGGGTTTTGTCTGTACAATGCACGTGACTATAGTCACGCATTACCGAAGGTTCGTTACATATGACGCATGACTATAGTCACTCGATGCTATAGTATGTACATTATAGTGCACAATATATAATATAATACAATAACACGTTATATATTATAATAAACGATATAGCAACACTGTATATAGTTACCGCGTGTACAGTACAGTAATTTATCGTAATCGCAATTATAATATAGCGCTTGGAATTTCCTCGATTCTAAAACGTTGACTAATTCTTCCGTTACTACAAAATTTCCTCTTGCGTATTAAGAAAATTGATAAATATTTAATACACGTCCCTGCGTCATTGGCGTAACGTTTAAATTAATAAAAACTTGAAAACTTTCGATTCCCCGATCGTTTGAAATCGCTGCATCGCTAGGCTGTAGAATTAACATGAAATTGCGTCGATTAAAGAATCGAGGTCATTCCGGTGAACGACCGTTTTAACGTGCGATTCGATCGATGCAATTGTTTGAAAAGCTAAAGTCAGATTCTGTGCAAAAAAGAATGAAAAGTGCACACCTCATCCGTGAAACGATACTTGCGCAAAATACCACGCTGCCTGCAATTTTGCAAATAGTCTAGTAATTTTTCTATCAACGGTACGAAAATACATTTGACAGTTGTCATCATGGTAAAATAAATATAATAAATATAATCGCGTTAAGCACAAGAATGGACAAAAAGAAAGCAGATAGTATATCGTATATTTTTATAAAATTTTTTGACCGTACATGGTTGTTCTTGGTAACAAGCGAGTAAATCAGAATTGTTGTCAACAATTTATGCTGTGATCCAATGCACCATGTTTTCACTTTAACGGGAGCAATTAATATCGTAACACAGCGAATTGATAATGACAAATCAACCGATATGATATACATCATGATGAAGAATAATTACATACTGCGAATCGATGAGAAAAGTATATTATTATAGCCTGTAAAAGGCAACAACTGGCTTTTTTAATACCTTTTTTCCTCGTTGTAAAAATGGATACCAACGAACTATTACGAAAAGCAAATAGGATTATTGTCGAAACTAAGAAAAGACTGACTACTACGGTGGATGATACTTGTTATATAAATTTCAATGCATCAATCGCCGCATGACATTTCGAAATATAATAATCAGTTACTGAGATACAGGTGATCAAAGTTGACGAAATTTAGGGCTTCTATGTGTCTTCAAATTCATACCATGTTCGATGTTTTAAGGTTTTAAACATTTTCCCAATAAACTACATTCTGTAAACATAAACGTTGTAAATGAAAGCACAAATTACTATATTTATCGTTAATAACACTTACAACGTAAATTTATAATAAAAGTGAATAAATTAATAGATTATTGGCTATTACTTGAACTATCTATTAGTTATTAGGAAGCTATCACAGCTTCCTAATAACAGCTATAAGACATGTCAGGACGTAACTATGTGTGTGGGGCCCCTTACGGGGTTGTAGTCGAACTGGTTGCAGATATTCTCGTATAGCGGTTGGTTAGGTTAGGTAAGGAAAAGGAAGGGGTGCGGCGTTTTGTCCTGGACCTGCTAGTGGACTCATCAGTAAGGCTACCCTAGCAGGCCCTGCCTTAGACGTGGATACTTAGGTGGCATAGGTACTTCTATTTAACACTAGAACTACCGATCTTTAATGGGTACCTAACTATAACGTGCACAGATTATAGTAATTTCAGCGATACGGTGAATATAAGTGAATATATTGATTACAGTTCTTTCTTAATATGAGTTGATACCAATTTTATTCTTAAAGCAGGTGTATGTGTTCGGTGATTGCAAAAAGGAAAATTCTGGGACCAGTCATTTTGACTAGGTTGGTAGTTAAGGGGGGTCGAGGATTCACCGAGGACTTGCGAGAAAGTCCTCGAACCTTCTTCAACTAGTAATCCATCTAGTGACGAGAGTGAGAATGATGATCGCTACATATGTAAGAGGAAATATATTATTTCGTATCTTAAATATGAGATACTTTTCTAATTGTGACATCTCCACAGAAAATCTCCAATTTGTTCAAGAATTCACCACGATCCTCGAAATCATGCTAAAACTTGGAAGGAATACGAATTTTCACTTCGTTTGTTCGTCAATTATAATTACGAGTCGTGATCCGTGTAAAGTCATTATAATTCCAAACTGTATAACACGTTCATTTTTTCGCCGGTTTGCAAATCGTGAAAGTAACAGTTCGAGCAAAATATTAGCTTCAGATTTAATCGGTACCACGATAGCGGTGCTAAATTATTGTATACCTAACTCGTGTTGCAATAAACGATCTTAATTCGTTGCGGTGTGCAACTGCATTTATTAATGTCCGATAATCAAACACGGTCGTGTTTAAATTTCCGTACACTGCGCAACATTCGTTGCATTCTCTTCCTTTATGTCGTAAAACGAAAGAAAACTAGTACATGTAAAATACACGAGTGATCAAGCAACTATGTAACACCAGCTTGCTTTACATCAAGTAACGTCGAATTGTAGCTTGAAAGATATTTTTATTAATTGCTATAAAGACATAGTCCGTAAAGTAACATCGTGATAGCTGATCTTTTAAGGCTGATTCCTAATGAATAGGAGATAGTGATTTTCTCAATTTCTTATTGTCCATTTTTTAAGTTTCGTCTGCCGTTCATTATTGTTTCGTTCGCTACTATCCCTCAAAGTTTGTTGCTTTCTGGTTATACGTACAATAGTGAATTTAATTACAATAATAATAATAATTAGTAGGTCTCACATATTTTTGGTTAGTACTTTATTTGGTAACATTATTGACTACTATGGTAATTTATTTGGTAACTAATTGTCTACTGCAATTATCTCATTTTGCAATTACGTGATATTATAAATATCTTACAAATATTTAAATAAGCTCGTAAAATGAGCAAGTATAAATAATGTTAAAGAAATTGAGATACATTTGACTCCATTTTTTTTTATTTCATTCAAAAATTCTCTGTCTCGTGTAAGAGTGTTATTGAAGCAGTCATTTACGATCATATTTACAGTTTCAGAAAAATTAAAAATTTAATTGTAGCAGCGTTAAATTATTTCTCAGTCAAGAAACGACAAGTGTTATCTCCTTTACACAGAATAAATAAGATTAACCAAACCAGAAAAAATATTCTGAAGAAATATACATACATACATAAGTATGTGCATTATTTTTAATATCTCCCTTTTTTAATTACTAATATCTCAGTAATAGACATATAAAAAATGGATGTAAATGACAGAATACATTTTTCTTCTTCGTCAAATACGAGGAAACAGAACATGTAATGATAGTCGGCCGATAAATCGTTAAAAAATCGGCATAAAATAGCCAGTGACACATAGCTAGCAATAAAGTTATACTCTAACGATGGAAAACTGGTGTTCTTCTTTAAAAAGGGCAGGCTAAAAATTATTAAGAAAATAGAAATGAGATTTCGCCTCGCCACAATAACGTCGCATTTTATTAAAACATTGGCGAAAGTTGGAGAATGAATTCGAGAAGCATGATGCTGTCTGTGCCACTTTCCAAACGCTATCTTATCTATCATACTTAAAACTTCAAAGCTGTTTAAAAATTTCCTTATTGAAAATTCTTTTAAATATGCTCTAAATACCGACTCGTAGTTTATCATTTGATTAAAATTTACCTAGATTTTGTAATTTTGCAACGAAACGAAAAATCCAAATGGACCCTGAAACTTAAGAAAACGAAGCAAGATTTTGAACAATTTTGAGAAAAGTAATGGAATAAATATTAAAATAAAAAGTGAAGAAAATTACGATCAGTATTAAAATGACGAATAAAATGAAAAATAGAAATTAGGATGTTTATATTTATCGTTTAAAATATACTCCGCTTTATGCAAGAAGAACATTGTAAACAGTGATATATCGTGCATGTGATATCAAGGTTTATGTAAAATTTCAGAAATGTATAACTCTCATAATACATAATCGACGACCCCCGATATTGATTCCATTAGTTACTCGACATTAATTATGGCTAATACCAGACACTTATCCGTCACGAGAAGTAATGAATCATCGAAATATCTGTGGTTTGAAATAATTGTAATTAATTCACCAATTAAACTCATATATCAAGTGTTTTTGCATTTCAGTGATTTTATTGTATCATTTTCTTTTCCAGAAATTTTTTCTTCTCCAATGACGAGATGCATTTATTGATTTATATTAGTACAATCCATCTAACCCGTGGTAACACATCGACACTGTAATGATCATGTACAATAGCGTGCAAAAGTTTGATATGAAACGTTTGTACGTACTCATGCACATAATAAATCATTTGGATATTTCTTTTACTGGTTGAAATACTGATTGAAAAATCGATTAAGAATAAATTCGATACACCGAATCCAAACCTAACTATTATGAAACATGGGATCGTAGAAAAGAGTAAAGGAAGGATCGAAAAAAGAGGGAAAACAGGGAAAACAGCTGTTAATGTGGAATTAAATTATTAAAATAAATCACTCAACCTTCTGTTCATTTACCAAATACGAAAACTTTTCATTCGACGGATGCTCTGAGACTTTTATATAGAACTGTAGCTGGTTTTCCCGCAGTACGTACATCAAAGATGTCATGGGTAATTTACATATTCATTCGATTTGTCTGAACTTGCTCCGTGTTTTCTTCTTAACTTATGGCATGTTGATCGTAAAAAAAGTCACGGTGAATATTTACATTCTTACTGTAATTTCCATTTGCTAACGACGTTACTGTTAACCCTTTGCACTCGGCAATCTTTTCGTTACAGAAAAATAGTAATTCGAAAGCTACTTGCCATAAAGCCGAGAAATCGTATGCAAATTAAGATGTAGAATTATTTTACTTCGATATTCCATGCATCGTTGGGTAATTTCAAATTTGGTATATTAATTAACATCGATCTTTAGAATCAGATTAAATGGCGACTGAGAGTCGTCTCACGAGTGTAAAGGGTTAATACTATTTAACTTCCGGTCAGGGAATAAACATCAAAGCAAGATATGCTACGAAATCGTGAAATTTAAAAACTGTAATGCCAGAATGTTATATACGATCGTTTTACCGAGATTGATCGAGTAGCACGATTTATGTCTGAAATTTCAGGTGCTAAATTCAAGGACACACCGTGCACCTTGCACGCTCTTTCCCAATCTTCCTACAGCCGGTTTTCTTACTATTACGGCACTAATACTAACGACAGCTGATTTTATGGCACTTTCATTGCCACATCAAGTGAGATCATGCTACCGTAACGACTTTCAGAATTTATAAAGCAGTGTGCAAATCATAGTGAAATCAGTAAATAACGGTTTATAATACCATGTAATTTTAAAGTCTAGGAATATTCGTGTAGAAATTTCCTCGGCTGCACTTACTCTTTGGATTTCCTAATTATCCTGCTCGCGTTGGTCGACTAACCCTGTAGTAACCATATTGATATAAATTTTCTAAAATTTCTATCATCTTAAGGGGGCAGACTAGTATGTATATATATATATATATATATATACTTACAGGCATTTGTTATCTTATCACCTATATTTGGTATTAATATTTATATTTCATTATAAAATAGTATCCTTTCTTGGAATATGTATAAGCACATATATTATGCGCCATTTTGTATTGAAAATGTAAAGAAACTTTTTAGTGTTTTCCTTAAAATATTCTTTCCTGGTAATGTCTAAAATTTAGTCAATGTATATGAAATAAAACGATATTTTATATCAGTGGTTGCGAATATGAATACGTATCGACCTTTGCTTTTTTCTTGTTGCAGATTAACGTGTGGCTGAACGATGTGCGAATTATAATTGATTAGATATAAAAACCGTAATCGGCCAATCGAGAAGGAGAGAAGGCCGGAATCGCTGGTGTGGTGCTAGACATGCGATTACAGACGTAAATCGTGGTCAGAACGAACGCAGCGACACTCGTGGAAAGAAATCTCAATCGAATATCGAACGATGACCACCTCTGCCCCCTGCTCCCCGTCCAAATCATCGTTGAGCTGCTGTCAAATAGACCATAACAGCCACAATGATGTACACGGAGTGGCGATCGCTGCAACGGATGGCTACTTCATTCAAGAAAAATATTCTTTTCCAAAAAGGCCCGAAGTGAATCTCTCTTTTTACGATGTTCGGTACACAGTGAAAGAATGGACCATTCGGAACTTGAAACCGAGTAAGTTAACCTCATCTGCTTTACGAATTACGAAAAATGTAGCGAATCAGATAAAAATTCTAATTGTAATACTTATTTAAATAGAAGTGTCTTAAATGTTTTAAAATTAGTGTAAATACGATAAATAGATTTTATAGGTTAGGAGAAAAAACGCTAGATTCACTGTTTCTTAATACGAGGATTAGGTATACGAATTAGGTTATGTATATCAAGACGAGAATCTTTCTCGTGTTACAGATACATATTTCAAAGTATGTCGTTTCTTTCTATTATTTTCTACAGTGTATACAAATTTCCTCCAAAGTATCATGAATCTCCTACTTTCACGAGATCACGATCTTTCTCCAAAACATTAATTTATATTGTTTTCTCTTGAGCATTGCGTTATGTCCATTACGTTTTCTACAGTATTCTCGATGAAATGAAGATTTCCCCAATGTACTCACAAGGGGATCTTATGGCTTTTTGAACGGTTATAGTACATATCTAGTATCAAAACACCGTAATAAAGTACAAAACTTTAAATCGAAATATCTCGAAAACGAAGGCCCATTGTGAAGAAACCTATTAGGGTTTTTTGATACTAGGTATACACTATAACCTGTACCTACTACCGTTCCAAAAATGATTTCTACTGCCGTAAGGTCCCCGTGTCAGGAGCATTGTTTACTCTGTTATAAATTGGTGCCGGTTTTTTAGAAAGAGTGCAAAGGTACAAGCGAAAGTAGGTTAGACGAGTGTAGGAGCGAACATCGCGGTATTATATGGCCGGTGGAAGTGGTTACCGGATATCAAACATCGCAGTGTCAATAAGCTGTATACGTTTCGTTTCAGCGAATTCCGTCGCAAAGAAGTTTTGTGATGTGAATATAATGAGAAAGATAATAACACACGAAGCACGAGGCTTAAATTCGTTATTATTAATTTAGGGGCAAAGGTTGAAATTATTTTCTAAATTATTATCACACAAAATTAATTTTTATTATTTTTATTCTCACTTTAACTTGATTAAATTTCTTTAATAACATTTTTATTCTTTTTTTTGGTATTACATGTGAGACTTACAATTGGAGAAGAATCATCGAAAAGTTCATCATTTCCATACAATCGAAGACATTCGAGTAGCCCTGATGAAACATGTGAATATTCTAAAAAATTAGACCATGTCATTGGTATATCGTTCCATTACGTATGCTTTGGAAGCGGTTGCTTTGACTGTTGAAAATGTAATCTAGAACGTCTTTTATAAATAGAATTTCATTACTTTTAGAACAGACCACGTCGCGTAGGTCAGTACACGATAAAAGCACGATCAGTCGATGTCGATCACGCGGGTTTCTCCGCTTTTTAACGTATTAAATGTCGACCGTGACGTCGGGAGAAAGCGACGTCGAAGTGGTCCTGAGAGTAGCAAAGAAAGTTTTAAATGGAGAAAGTGGCGTTGGACATTTTGGAAAGATCTCACCGTGTTAGAAGCTGGTAAAAAAGATTGCAATCGATGGGAGACGAGAAGCGACCGAGAGGGCGCCACTGTTTGCCGTTCACGTGTAAAAGACAACGTAGTCAATTATGGAAATTTCAAAGCTATATTTCATTTTTATATCATTTTAAATCGTAATGGTCTTGAAATGCATAACGAACGAAGAGAAAAATATGTGAATATAAAAATTGGATTCGCGCTGATAAAGGGAGAGTAGTAATTTATGTCCGATAATTAATAAAGAGGGTGTGAAGTTCTTATTAGTAGTAATATATTTATACGTATCGTTGATATGTATTCTGAGATTTCATGACCGCGATTTAATATTAATAATTCCACGGTAGGTATTCGTGATTTATTAGATGTGTCGCAAAATATAAAACAAGCTATTTGTCATTTGCATAATTAAGATATACTTAATTCAAGATTTTGATTTGTATTTTGCATGAATCCTGTGCTAGAGAGCCTGTGCTAGCTATCTTCTATGAAGTAAAAACGGATAATTATTGTTATATAACGAGTTCCGACAGATACTGAAAATGTACAGACGTCTCTCATTTGTGCGGTGTATCTGTTCCACGTGGATTGATTTTACGCCAATGAAAATCGCGCAAAAAATGTCTGTTGGTAATAGAGTGAATCTCTCGATGGTTTGACTTTCGGCTTTATTCTCATCTTTACCACTGGTGCCAACCGATGCCCCGGTTTATATGCCGTTGTTTATAAAACTCACGATAAAATAGCATATTAAGATAGCACGCGAAAATTACCGCGTAAATCGTGTTCAAATTTACCGCGTAAATCGTGTTCAAATTTACCGCGCAAAGGTAGTGCGCGTAAATTGTGTTCTAATTTGCCGCGTAAAAATAGTCCCGCGTAAATTGAGGAAGCGAATCGTGTGTTCGAGTTGTCAGTAACTTAAGTTATAATTGGTATAAGATCGATAACGTGTAGTTTTCGTCGGTGAATTCGCCTTTATTGAATGCGACTCAGCAGTGGGCAGATGTATAGTACATGCATAGCGAAGTTTAATCGGTCGTATTGATTTACAAGGATTCTTGTATTATTCATGGATGACGTAGAGGAAAAGATACGTCGTTAATTTCGATGCGAAATATTTGTATGATCATTAATTCACTTGTGATTATGACTTTTTGTAAATCGATTTTTAATTATTTAATATTTTTTTCTTTTTAATAAAATTCTGATTAATTTCAACTGCCATTAAATTCGATATCAGATCGCTGCGTTGAACAACAAGGTATAGGTTAGGACAGTAGTTTTTAACTTTCTGAAATTTAAGGAATACTAGAATTCCTGAGACTATAAATTTAATAATAGAAATAAGTATATACATATCTTCTATTAAATATTATATTTTTATTACAGATTACATAACGGTAAAGAAAAGAAGCAAGTAATAATTCCAAAAATATTATATTTGTGAGAATTTTAAGAAAGATTCTTTGACAGAAGTATTGTGAGCTTTCATAATATCACGAAATACTTGGGACAAGTCCGAAATACTGGTTAAAAATTACTGCGTTAGCATATACTGTACATAATTATATGTAGCAACGGTGCTGCATCGTTACTTTATTAGAGTTGTATGCTAATACTCAACGCATTCTTTTCGTAAATCATGACAGAACTGAAAATCACACGTAAAAATCAAATCGCAGGTTAAGTACATTTTTTGCAAGTGCACTACATTCATTTTCCATTCCTATTCATGACACGTGTGAAAGAAAAAAGAAATTGAAAAATACTGGCTACTGAATAGATTTTTACTGAATCTTGTTGAACGATGTAGTATTCATATGAAATCCATTGTCACCCACGTACGTTCGTACGTCATGTCGTCAAGTATTTATCGACTTCCAAACGGAAATGTAACATTATTATGAACATGGGCAAACGTATATAATTTCTGCCATTATCTAAGAAAGGTATTACCATACTTTTAATTGTATTTCATCTTAAGTGTAACAGCGGCGCTTTTTCAAGGTTCGTGACACAATAACAATTCGGTCTACAAGGTTAGGTTTGCCTGTTTAACGGTTCTTGTAATGTTCTTGTTACAGAGATGGTATGTTTTATACGCATTTTATCGTTCGTTTTCTTTTTTACTACTTATTCTTCAAAAGTAGGTTCTTGTATAGTGTATTTCACACATGCAATATGTATTACATAATTCAACGTTGCAGACATTTCGTCGATGTTAACACGAACTACCGACCTATAATAAGTAGCTATATGTATTATACACAAACGAAGATAAATATAGTGTCACGAGAAAGGCGAATAGCTATAAACAATTATCTTCTGATCCGTATGAAAGTAAGCATAAATTTTCTCAAAAGCACCCTATACGTTCTCAGAAATTTTAAAAACAAAATATCTGAAGCAAATCATTTTCACACCTTTGGCAATTTTGCTGTCAGTGTATGCACTTCCCATTTTCTACACCTGTAAATTTACAAATTTATGAATTACATCAGCTTGATCATGTGTGGCATTGATAGCTGTGTTACTGACTTAAATGTAGTCAATTTTTTTCTCTCCATGGATTCCCGCATCACATGTAAGCAAATTCTTTTATAAATTTACTAATTTATCGATAAATCTGTCTTTTTGAGACCGGTTCTTAGTGAATAAAAGATTTCGTAATTTTTTTCTTTTTTATCAGGAACAAAAGTACTGCAAAAGTGTTGAAGAGGCAAATATCTCTTGTCAATAGATTGCACTACGTTGCAGAAACGGATACCAAATGTCATCGATTTTTTGCTCTCGTTAATTCTGTTTCGAATATTATCTTCCTTTTGAATTCAGAAATATTTATACACATTCTAGATAAGTATGAAAATTAATTTTTGCAGGAAGTATAACGCATCGATAAAATTTGGAAAAACGGTTATAAACTTGAAATATTTAATTATGAAAAAATATCGTTAAATTCTTTTGCACTTTAGTCCCTTATATCTAAGGAAGCAAACCATCGAATAATAATACAAAATATCGTTAAAAGGTTAAAATTATCGAATGTAAAACAACTCGATTTTGTTTCGCAAAAATACGAGATAAAATAGGTAAAAATACGAGACTACTTTCTGAACAACACAATAGATTTTATTAGAAAAACGAGTTAAAGAATATTTTATTTCATCTTGTGGCAATTTTTCCTCTATTTCTTGTTACCGATGCTCCGCGTAATTTTTCGAAAAACTTGCACGCGAATTTCATGGAAACGCAGCGAAACGTATTCGTAGCGATGCACTGTGCGACGAAATGCGTCAGTTGCTTAGTTGCAGTTTCAGTAACGGATTTCTGACGCGTTTAATCGATGACTGTAGCGCATAATACTCGCCTTTTGATCACTCTTATCTCGGATCGCATGTGATCTTTTGCGATTCCCCTGGGTGACCTCATATAAATTCAATCGTCATTTGTCACTTATAATCAACGAAGAAGTCATTATTATCCTGTTAACAAAGTCAGTCATAAATCGTATGAAATAAATTTTTGTTATTTGCTGTTTTAGGCTGTTTTTCAAAAAACAAGTTCCTCGCTGGATCTAATAATAATTATACAAAAAACAAAAGAAAAAGAAAATGAAGAAAACGTCAATATAAATAGTAACAAAGGTAGAATCGTTTTTGTAGCAATAAATCATTTCAATGATACATATTTCTTAGAATATGCAAATCAGTTTACTGTAGAGAACGTTGCAGCTTGTTTTGAAAAAATCAAAGTCCTTCTAAGACAGGATTCTTCATCAAAATTTCGTTGAAATTTTCGCTTTTACCTCACTGTTGATATTTCACTTACAACCTTACATGTTTAGTATGATTATTCTGTCGAATATCGATTATACTGAATTTTGAAGTTCGCTAAAATGGGAATTTTTTTTCTCTTTTTTTTTAGGATCAAAGAATTTTGGATTTATTAATTGTAGTGAAAAGTTGAAGTTCTTTCAAATGCGTTTTAGAAAACTGATATATTATTTTTTTCTATTCTAGAACGGAAAGAAATTCTACATGGAGTCAGTGGCGAGTTCAAAGCTGGTGAAATGGTGGCTATAATGGGGCCCTCTGGGGCCGGAAAGTCGACTCTTTTGAACGTTATGGCCGGTTACACGTGAGTAATTCTTAATTATATTAAAAAGCTAAGCAAAGGATACTAAGAATACGTCTTACCATTTCCAGTCATTGGTACATTTGATCGTGATTATACAATCTGCAGTGTGCCTTATATCTTATCATAACAACACTCTTAAGAATCAGGCACGAGCTTAAATTCATACGCACATGCATATCCATCATTCTGACGATTGCATTTAACACCAGGAGCGGGATCGTACATACAGCGACATAACTGTCATCTACTAAAGAAGATAATTAATCCTTAGTACTTCAAAAAGTAGGCCAGTGCAATTGACCATTATTCTTAAGCGTTGCGAACACTAAAATTTCTCTATCACGAGAAAAGATCAGTTCGTTATCCTCCTCTAGAAATGATTCTTAACATAGCAAATGAATATTTCCCATAGATCTCTGCGAATAATTTAGTATATTATGATGGCATTGAGGAAAAAAATGGAAGAAACTCAGGTGAAGTTAGCATGGTCTGGCTGCAACAAGTAAAATACTATAGCTAGTTTAAGATATATAGGAACCTGATTAAACACCATCATTAATGGCCTGTGATCGTGTCATAATCGATTCGCTAACATGGATCCACTCTTTATGTTCCCTTTTAAATATTTCGTAACTTTGAGTAGACTTTTGAACTTTAAGAAAAACTGGAAGGTATTTCCAGTAATATTATAGTAATTCGGGATATTTAAAATATCTATTTAAAGCATTTTAATTGATCAAACGAGTCGAAAAATATTTGTAGCTGCTGAAAGGTAATTTTTCTCCTCTTAGTTATTAAATTAGTTATTGAAAGGTGTTAAAAAAAAACTGAGAGTTGAATATCTTTCCAGAAATAAATTTGTTGGCATGCTTCCGTGAAGAGGCAACTTATTTGAATTCATTCGTATAAGCTAGTCATCCACGTGTTAATAGTACGTGTATGACATTGACATTTCCGCGAGTAATTACAGATATGTTTTTCTAGAATTTCATTCTGCGAACGTAAAAGTTGCAAAGTCGCGATTTACACGTAAACCATAGACGATACAACATCGAGAACAGTACGTAACACTCGTTCAAATTATCGCAATGACGATAAAAATTGTACCGTAATTTCTAGAATCAGAGGAAATGTTATATCATGCATTCGACTTGTAAGATGTTTCATCGAAGAATATCAAGAAGAGTATTATAAAAGAAAATTGATTAAATTATGGATAATTAAAGTATTAATTAAGATATGCATATAATAAACAATATGAGAAAGAAACTAAGCATAAATTGAATAAAATGATAATAAAATAATAATAAAGAAAATAAAATAAAAGTCTGTTAAAAATAATCAATAATGATATTTCGATGATATAGTTGCAGAAAAAATATGACCATGAATAATTTGCATTTCATTTATATATTTATAGAAACATATGCATAATAACGACATGAACAACTTATAATTGATCAGTGACAAATTTAAGCGAATCTATAATAAAATACTACAACATAAATTAACTTCACAAACTTTTCTATTTCTTGTAGAGTTAAAAATAAAAATGAAGCAATGTTGTTGCAAAATTAGATTATTAATAAATAGCATTTTTAGAATTATTTACTGTACTCTATTGAATGTGTTAACATATACTAAACACTTTCCTCAAAAGTTTTGGATAATTTTTAATGAAAAAGCAGTAATGTTTTATTGGATTTTCAAAACTTGGCATAATGTAAAAAGACATTGTAAAATGTTACAAAAATTCAATGTATCTAACGATAATGTCTTGTAGAGAAAAACTGTTTTTTTATTTATTATATTTCCAAGATTTTTGTATTACAATACTTTTTATTTTGCAATATCTAAAAAAATCAATAATTTAATAATACAATTAATTTGCTTAAAAATAAAATGTTTCAGAGTGAAAGGTGTTCACGGGCAGATTCTAGTGAATGGGAAAGTTAGGGTACCATACAGTGCGACATGGAAGAGAACTTCATGCTATATACAACAGGAATCCTTGATGAGAACAAGGATCACCGTAGGAGAAGCCATGACATTAGCAGCACACTTAAAACTTGGTTACAGTATCAGTTCAGCTTACAAACATACTCAAGTTCGTACTTTCATAAACAATTTGAAATTACATATTCATTTTGTATAATGTACAACACCTTTAAAAGTTAATATTAACCGTCATTTTTAATTGTTTAACAACAAGATAATGATAAAAATAATATCGTTATAATGCTCTTTTTGGCAATTCTGTAGTTTCCTATTTTTTTGGTAGTTGCCATAAATGTTATGGATATTTGAAAAATTAATTGAATCGGACTTCTTAGTTTATTTACAAGCGAAATGTGAAATAAAACATGTCACGAAGAATATTGGTATTTTTGTTGTCAGGTACTGGAACTATTAGAAATGTTAGGTTTGAGCCATTGCTATGACACCCTATGTGGAAAACTGTCTGGTGGACAAAAAAAGCGACTGGATGTTGCTCTCGAACTTTTAAGTAATCCATCAGTATTATTCCTTGATGAACCAACAACTGGTAATTACGGAATATTTCTTGTACTAATATTACTTAACGTATTCAACATGTTTCATAAACGAAAATAAATTTTACTCATTATTTAATGATGCGCTAACTATGATGTGTTATGAAAGAAAAATAGAAGTATCAGCTCGTAAAATATGATTTCATCTGTATTTTCAATCAAATATATTTCTCATAGAAATTTTTTTATTTTCATATTACTATAATTATCTATAGCCATTTAGAAAAATGGAATTAAAATTGCTAGACTTACATGATTCTATGATACAAATAGAGAATTAATTACAAGATGATGAAAACGATTACAAGATGGTATTTACGAAGAAAAAGCAAAAAAAGATTACAATACGTTATTAAAAATGCTCACAAAACCTGGAAATTTTTGATTCATTTAGATTTCAAGCTTAATCGGTTCTGATATCTTTTTTTTTATTATTAATACTTCAGTGTTTAGATAAGAAACGCAATATCCAAAGTTCGAAAACTCTTTCGATAGTATAATGCATTAAAGAAATATTTAATCGAAGCTATTATATAGCTTTTTAAATAGACATATATTTATAACTAAAAATCTTAAGTATAATGTAGTGGCCTATTGCGTTATTTGAATAACTTTGACGTCATTCGTAAGCAGTACATTTATAATAAAAAAAAGCCAGTCGACAAACATGTACATTTGAAGTAACACTGATGCTCAATTGATGGCACTTGAATTTCATTAAAAGTTAGATCAAAGAATGCTTGGAACGTTTCGTCGTACAAGGTCTGTTACTGATGCGATGTACACGGTTCACGATAGTTATAATCACGATATACAGTTCCTATTAGTTCATATCACTTTCTTGTAACTAGAAATTCACAATTTCCCTTCATAGTTTTAATAGAAAACGAGAGTATATATATTGAAGAATCTAAAAGCCTGAAATATGTATGGAATAAAAATAAGAACTTAATCGCTAGAATTCATAGCAAAATACAGTGTTTTGTTATCAGTATAAACCACGCAGTATTTATAATGACTAATTAATATTTAGTTGAATCATTGTCAGTAATATATATAAAGAAGTACAATAGCGTTTCATGGTGTTGTTCTAATAACTCAGGAACGTAAAATTACATACTCCTATGATTGAATATTACGTACTTGAGATCTTGCTAATTCATCAATATTAAAAAAGAAATATGAAACTATTTGCCGATTTTATGAAACGAATTACATTTTTTAATTACAAAATTTTAAGGAAATAAAAACAACTGGTTTTATGTTTTAGGTCTCGATTCGTCTTCGTGTAGCCAATGCATTGCACTGCTGAAGCGTCTTGCTAAAATAGAAAGGCGCACGATAATATGTACAATACACCAACCGAGTGCATTGCTTTTAGAAATGTTTGATGCCATTTATGCGGTTGCTGGTGGATACTGCATATACAGGGGGCCGGTTAAATCGCTATTGCCTCATATGTCCTCGATCGGAATTGATTGTCCACCTTACCATAATCCGGCTGACTTTCGTACGTAGAACAGTATTCCTTTCAAATTATTTTCATACTCAATCAAACCGGAATCTCTACGAGAGCCATAGTCTACCACAAGGTCATTAAAAAATCATTCACCGTATATTGCATAGTTTATCGTATCAGATGACAATATCGTGTATTTTATTATTCACATTAGTATCGATCTTGAATCGATAACGTCATTCATTCGCATTGTAGTGCTTATTAAGCCGCATTACAATTCTATATTTGTTATTACAGTTTTAGAAGTTGCGATCGGTGACTATGGTATAACCGTAGACAAATTAGCAGCTGCCGTAGATACAATGTGCGAGGATGACAAGTCTGTTACTTACACGATGAAATCACAGTTAAATGGTAATTATAGAATTTTCTTATTCATTTATTTCTGTATACGTTCCAATTTTTCTTCATTATAATTATATGTATATGTAGAACTTTAAAAGCATCTAAACTGACATGTGATCCCAGAAATTATGCAATTTTTGAAATTCCAAATTTCAATAAAATTTCAATATTCAAGAATTTTATTATTTGTTATATTATTATGCTGTTTTGTTGATACAGAGAATACCAAGGAACCACCCCTTCCGGCAGGGTTTATCGCACAATGTTATTTACTTTATAAGAGGCAGTTAATTTGCCTAAAAAGAGACTACACGTTATTGTTGGTACGTCTGTTGTGTCATTTGCTAATTGGAGTAATCTTCGGCTACCTGTACATGGGAAGTGGCTATAGAGCGAACGGTGTCCTCGCTAATTATGTTTATCTCTACGGGTCGTTGCTACTGATTGTTTACACAGGCAAAATGGCCGTCACACTTGCTTGTAAGTATTTACCGAGACCTAAAACATTAGAAAATTTATATTAAGCGTTATTAAAGGGTTTTCGATGTATCACATATGATATATTAAAATATATATATAATAGACATTACTCTATCAGGAACTAGTAACCTTCTCTTCTAAATTCTCAACCGGTGCCCTTCTCATGAGTTATTGACATCTTTTTATTTTTTTAAATTTGTTTCAACGATTACTGACGATTTATATATTTTTAAGCTAAGGTAAATTCTTAAATCAAATTTATACGCTGACAAATTTTATTCTCTTCCATTCTATTCTCTTATCAGTTGTTAGTACGTAACTAACATCAAAAAATTAGGGAACCGGATTTCGAAATTACTTAAACTTGTGCTTACACTTATATTAATACTATGGTCCCTAGAAAATTCCAAAAAGATCTTACGTTAACCTTATATACTTGTTAATCGAATTTCGTTGGTGTTAATTCGTATTAACGGTGACAGTTTTATTTAACATTTCAACTGTGAAAAAGTTGCAGTTACAGCGAAGGAAAAATATCGAAATTCAGTTTTCACAATTCGATCCTCCGTTTACGTTGCTATCATTTTGCGCCACCAATAGAAGCCAGGTAGAAAATGTAGGTCAAGGAGCCATAACGTGTGGTTGTATCTCAGGTTGAATCGCAACACACGATAGAGTTAACAGTATCTCTAGTGGGCATTCACTCCCGCAGGCCATATGCATCTCTTTTGCCTATTGAAGCGTTGCCTACCGGTTCAGCTGTGTCGACACTTTTTATTCACGAATGACGCCAATATTTCATCCTTATATTTATATAAATTGTTCCCATAAATGGCTAATATTTCCACAACCAGTTTCTTTTTTTCTTCCTTCCTTTTTTTTTAGAAAGTGTTTCAAGGTGAATTTAATCTAAACTTCAGGTTTCATACATTTCGTGTTTAATATCGTGATATATCGATCATCGATTGAAACCGAATTTGCAAATAATACGTCCAAATAAATTTCCTTGCACTAGTCCATTTCGTAAGTTCAAAATGAGTACCTCTAACATTAATTTTATAGTACAGTCGAAGTACTATATAAAGATGTTGACAAAACGTTAATTACATTTATTATTATTATTATAAATACTGTTTCTTTGTTATAGTTAAAATATTTCCAATTCAATTATTATTAAATATTTAAGAATCATGCATTTTCGAATAACTGAAAAAATATTTGGATTATTTTCAGTTCCACAGGAAATGCGGATATTGACGAGGGAACACTTCAATCGGTGGTATAGGTTAGCACCTTACTATATTAGTATGCTGCTAGTGGAAATACCATTTCAAGCGTCTTGTGCAGCGACCTATTTGGCTGTGAGTTACTGGTTAACAGGACAACCCATAGAAACTGCCCGCATAATTTCTTTCATGATCGTTAGTATAGCCGCCAGTTTGACAGCTCAAGCATGGGGCTTCTTCATTGGTGCCACCACACCAGTGAAGGTATGTACTCTTTAAATATTTCTTATAACTATGTAATTACGAGAATCATAGTAGGAAAATAAATCTTAGAAGTATTTTCGTTGCAATATTTTGATTCAAGAGAAAAGCGAAAAGTTGATTCCGTTTTGAAAAAGAAATTTAATACACAATTCCTTTCGTTCATAGATCGCTGTATTCGCCGGACCTATAATAGCAGTGTTATTCTCTGTGTTCGGATTCTGTATTCGTTACATGGATACACCACAGATGTTCCGATGGATGTTTCACATATCGTACTTTCGTGCCAGCTTTCACAGCCTTTTACACACTGTTTATGGTTTCGATCGGATGGATTTAAAATGTGATGATTTCTATTGTCATTATAAAAAACCAACTCAGTTTCTCAAGGAAATGGACATAGCTGATACAAGTGTTGCGAACAATCTTATTTTAATCCTCGGTATCGGGGTATTAATGCATTTGTTAACTGCTAGTGCTCTCTGGTGCAAACTTAATAGAAGATAAAGACTAACTCATTCCTGATTTCGGTGATCCAGTATTGTATCAGCCCATTGCGGCTTGTTTACCGTAGAGATGGCGCTGAAAGAGTTTCTTTAGAATCTTGTGAACACAGATCGATAAAAGGTTGAATCTTTTATGTTGCACTAAAGATAAACCTATTCTATTAATTATAAATCTGTTCTTTTTTAAAAGCCACCTAATCAATGAAAAAAAAAAATATGAAACTTTACAAAATTGTCTATTAAATTTTGGTAATGTATATTGTTACATTGTACTTATGAATTATGGAAAGATTTTAATTGAAGTTAATATTTGGAAATTTTTGGTTCTTAATATAAAAATTTTATCGTACTATTAGTAGATAGAGTTTCTGATTAAAAATTTATTATTATTCCACGCTTACCGTGTTACTTCGCGATTGCCAAGGCTATTAACTTATTATACGCTTCTTTTATTAAATATATTTCTTATATTAGAGACTTCCATACGGAATGAGTCACGAAAAGCTTTAAGATATCCGCGATATATACTGTAATTCGTTTTAGATATTACGTAAACGTAATATAAAATGCACATAGTAATTAAGAAAGAAACATATTTTTTTATCGCATTTTCATATGCAATGTTATTGATTATTCAATAATGCATCGATAAAAGTATACTCTAATTAAAGGTAATCAATGTTCTATGTTAAATATAATTATTGCACTGTTGCAGTAAGATCAATTTGAAAAACTGATTACCAATCGCTTGAATTATTAATTTAAAAAATTGGAAACAATATTAGATCAAATACTTAAGCACTTAATGTACCAAACTTTGTTACAAACAATACATGATATTATAAAAATTATAATATTAATATCAGGATATTATTCACATGTTTTATTTAATTCAACCGCGATAATTCTAAAGGAGAATGATATTTTGTTTATAGTAGGTTAGCAAAACTGCTAAATTTATTCCACGAAAAGGATCCCTTTTTTTATTCTTACTGTAACGAATCTAACTATTCACTGTGATATATTTCTTAGGCATTTTCGTAACTCTAAATAAATAGCAGTGTTTAAATGTAATTTTATATAAAAAGCGAACTACAATTATCTCACAAAACTCAATCTTGGCAATTTCAAATACCGATTGGAAAATATATATTTACAGTAAAAAAGTTCGGTTTGCGTGTAAATCTAAAAATTTCAATTGCTTTTTATAATTTCAACTTTTTACTGTATTTATTATTTACAGGCAAGCAAATTTTTCTGTAAAGCTGAAAGACAAAATTATTAAAATACCTATCACATTATAGAGTATGAAATAAAATCGTTAATATATAACAAATTATACATTATCTATAAAGTTATTTTCCAATCTTTCTTTTAAGACTATGATAAAAGAACAACTAAATTTATATGAGTAAATACTAAATGAATTTGGAAAAAATGATTTATTCAAATTCATACTTCCTAATAAAAAATATATTACGATGATTCAGGAAGAAAAAAACTATTTTATATATTTAGTTTTTATTATACGCTGTATCCAGTCTGTTTCTACACTTGGATACATTATTCACTTTTTCTTTCATTAATATCATATACAGATAGAACGATAATACAATCCCTCCGACCTATTTTAATTAATAGGTATTATGACATGGCCGAGGGAAATGATAACTTTTTTCGCACGAATTACACAAATTTTAAGTTATAACTATAGCTCGTCTGACGCGTGCGCATACACGCATATCTTTATTTTCGAGGGTAAATCAAATTTCTAGGGAACAAATTTCAAGAGATCATATGAACACTGTCTTGAATAATGAATTTCTTCTACAAATATAGATACAATTATATATCGGTGCTTCATTAAACTTCACCATTGTGTCGTGTTCACTATATTGGACTAGGAATACGACACAATAAAATAAAGAATACAAGAGAAAGATGGAAACATATCGTCGTACAAAAACTATGTCAAAATGATGTAATAATATTGATACGACGATTTTAACATAAGGAAAGAATGACACGATTTTCAGAATAATAAACGCTCGCTCCTTTCTGCATTGCACACGTTCATTCAATAGTTTTGTAATGATCGAGTACTACAATTTATTAATGGTACACAAAAAAAAAGAAAAAAAAAGAAAAAAAAAGAAAAAAAAGAAAAAAGAAAGAAATATGACTCGTAATACAAAGCACCACGTTAAAGGGATCAATAGTAGTCATAGAAATTAAAATGCAAGAAAAAGCAAACAGTTACTTTTTTAACATAGTAAATATTTTTGTGACCAATAAAAACAAATTATCAATGTCAATGACTAGTAAAATGAATCTAGAATTTCGTATTTAAATATTTCACACAAAAATTGTATTTTGAAGAAACATGTACCGCATTTTTAGGTGTAATCTTTTAGTAGCTGTAATTTCAGTATGATAGCTATATACCTTTTTATTATTTATACAATAGATTTTGCGGATCATGAAATGAAGATGTAAAAAAAAAATTGTATATGAAATATACAACTACAAACAACTACTGAGCCCTTCTGAAAGTGGTTTATTATAATGAATAACTTTAAATACAATTCTACACATGTTTTTGATAAAATGTTATGATTTAACATGATCTATATCGAGATACACGCAATGGAAACGTTTGAAATGTTCAGTTTCAGTTCTTTTTCATTTCTTATTTATAGAACAAAGTAAAAAATGGTTTTAAATTACGTACATGGGACTCATTGCTTAAAAACATCTTGTATCGTATTCACATTCTGTAGCTATATACAGAAATACATCGCATAAACTTTATTATTTTTGCTTTGATCCTTATAATCTGCTGAATAGTATGTTGTCTTCAACAACTTGTATTCGGTAAATCGTCCTAACTGCGTGTAAATATAAGGGATAAGAAAACACTACGCTTCGTTTCGTGCGACAGAAGATAGTGAATCCATATTATTTCCTAATTATGTGATAAATAGTTAAAAACTCGAAGGTGCTTAATTATAGCCACCAGATGGGTTAGAACGACGCGTAATCCATAACACTATTTCTTTAATATCTTTTCCTGACAAGAAATTGTAACACCTATATTAAATTCCTTCTTCTTTTATCAAAAGAGAATTTATCAATACTCATTACAATGAGTGCAATCAACAAATGGTGGCATACTAGAAAAAGGAAAAAGTGTAACACTGACAAAAAATATCAGTGAATTGAAATTTCAAAGAAAGCAAAAAAGGAAAGAGAAGGAACAAAATAAACAGAAATGAAATAAGAAATGAAAATAAAGATAAGTAAAAATCTATCCATTTGGTCTATTCTAAAGTGCATTCGAGTTTAGAAAAGACCAAATTACTAGGTATAATTATTCGTATATGTTATGTACAATAGCTGAATATTATTTGTCTCTATCAATTATTTACAACGAACCGTATATCATTTTTGTTTTAATCACAATATTTCGACTGTTTCACCTTTCTTTGCGCCTCCGATTCATCCTCCGTGCCGTACAGATGATACCGGTGCTTCATTTCGGTCGCAACAGACTTCAGTGAAATGAATTAAAACAATAAAAAACCAACATAAGTTCGTAGCAAATAAATCATAAATAAAAATACGACAGAAATAAAAAAAAAAAAGTAAGGTGAATCATATAAAAAGAATCCTACTCCTAAGAATCCTACTAAAGTATTCACGCAAATAAATTAGTTTATCACTAAACTCACCAAACGTGAACGAACTCTTTTTGGCATATCTTCTTGTAAACTATAAATTTCATTTCGTTTCAAAACAAGTTGTGAACCATCCTCGAAAATTACCTAAAATGTAATTACGAATTGTAAAATATTAATAATTACTGAAATATTAGTAATAAAAATAGTATTAAAAAAATTATTATGCGCTACTCACAGTATACATGATTCGGTGATTTGTACCTTCAAAGATACCATTATACAAGTTTCCATCGGTCCATTTCACGACAACTGCTGCGCCTTGTTGCGGTGGGTTTCCTGGATCATAATTCTATAAAAAATAATAAAAATTTTAGCATAGACTTTTCAAATAGAATTAAAACAAGAAAATAAATATACATGTACATATATTTACCGTAATATCTGATGGATATAAATCTTCGCTGAAACTGTCATCACTGAATGTAACCATATAAAACAGAGTATCATGTATAGAATCTACTTTGGCCTTATAATATCGTGTATTACGATGTTTTGCCCAAACAGTTTCTCCTTGTCGAATTGTCGGTATTTTTTCTTTCCCATCATCGTGACCGTCACAAGTTACCTATGTATAATTCTCATTACTATTTTTCAACAGAATTTTACATGTACATAAAATATATATATATATATATATATATATTTATCAACTTATCAATACCTGTAATTCAGGTGAATTGTATACGGGTATTGTAAACGTGGCACCGGAAACAAGACCACAAGATGGATGAAACAAATTAGAACACTGGTTACAATTAAGACATGCTCCATCCTTTTGTTCACAATAACAACACTGTTGTTTCACATTATCTGGTTTGATGGTCAGTACGTTGATAGGATCCTTATTTATGGCATCCTTAAAAGTTACTCCTGGTAATAAAAGAGCGCATAATATATGCGCCCAATTACTATCACTAGTTCGTTTAAGAGCACCTCCTCGCATAGGACACAAACAACACATCTGTATAACGGTACAAATTAATTAAGGAATATATAAAAAATAAAAGTATTATAAAGTACAAAAACGGCTTCAGAAGTACGCACCACCTGCGTTTTACCAGCCTTGCATTTATCGCAAGCCCAATTTCGTAGATCTGTAGGTAATACGGTGATTCCGTAACAGGAGGCATGCACCGTGACGTGACATTCTCTACAACGTAAAAGCTTATCATTTTCCGGTTCAACGATTTGTTCCTTTGAATTTGCAACAAATATATTCGCAGATACCTAAAAAATACGTTTTAATAAAATTTCTTCTCGATACATGGAATTTTAAACAGAGATAAATATTATTTACCCATATCGGTGAACTCTCTGGTAAAACGGTCGGTTTACAATATTTCCAGTCTGGAGGCATCAACCTACCATGACCATTACAATTTGAGGTAAATGGTGCACAAATTGCACAGTGAGAAATTTGAGCACTCCAGTAATCATTGAATGCCTTTAGTAAGTCATTATTTGGGACACTAGGATACAGCATATCGGATATATGTCCTGGTACCATGGTCACACGATGAGATACGGAAGGTGTTTGTTCCACAGAACATGTAATTGTACTGAGTTCCTCTAAATTTGTTGTTGATGTGAGTATTTTTGTTTCTATGGATTCTTTTTTCCTAGTGGTCGCCTTCTTTAATTTTTCTTTTGATTTTCGCCTAGAGTTTGTTAACTGTTTCGATGGTGGCACACCAGTATATATACCTTCCGCATTCTTTAGTATACACTGAGTTTGTAACTTATCGTCGACCGTAATTACATTCGAAAATTGCTCTTGTTGTAAGGGCGAAATAGTGATCATTTTCTGGATATCTTGTAAATCTGTGATGGAATGATTCGTAGTGTACTGTGTACCAATGTCTAAACTTGTAATATTTACATTTTTACTGAGTTGTATAGCTTCCAATGGGCTATCTACTTGTGTTGATACAGTTTTCACATTACTAACAATTGTACCTGTACTCTTAAAAGGCTTTCTACTATTACAAATGTCCTCTTTCTGATTAATTGTCTTTTTCATGAGTAACTGATCTTGTGATTTTGGTATAATTTTCACAAAGGAACCAGTTGTATTCGGAACTGAACTAGAAGTTTGTAAATATTTCTTATTAAAGTCAATCATCATTGAGGATTGAGGATTTAACGAAATGTTTGTGCACTTTGAAGTTGTAGCTAGAAAGAATGTGCTATTGCCTTTTAAACTTAACGAGGAAGACGAGACAGAGGCTTCAGAAGTGTCGTAGTTTGTGATTGTAGAATGAGCTTTCTTGTCATCTCTCGTATCTTTTAAGAAGAAAAAGTTATTGTTACTAGTTGAAGGTTGCCAGAACTTTGTCGCCATCATTTTTGATGTATCCGTAGTAGATCTTTTTCCAAGATTCTTAATATCTGTATTCGTTCCACTTACACACGTTACAGGTTGAGCTAACGGCTGTGCTAAGACCGTGTTCTTCGCAAAGAAATTTTCTAACTGTGGTATCTGAATAGCGCATGGAGTTATAGATTTTGAAAGTTCCACAGTCTTTACCTCATTTCCCAACTCTTGAGCTAAGGTTTCTTTCTGTAAAATCGGTGGATTAGAAAAACTCGTATTTAAAAACATAATGCCTGATCCTGAGAGCTTAGGTTCTCGTGATTTGGTAATAGGCCAAGTCTTTGGTGAAACCACTATATTTTTCGGTGATACATGAGTATCATTCTCCTCTCTGACTGATTTTTCAGTATCAACTTTTGGAGATACTTCGGTTGCCGTTATATTGTAAGCTGATTTTAAAACGCTCAACCTTGGTGCTTTTATAATATCTTTCTTTGTGTAATTAAGTATGGATCTCTCACTTATAATTGTTCCAACACTTTTGCAAGTAGTATATGTTCCCGGTTTCGTTTCTTGTATAGCAATGTTTGTATCTTCGCTGATGTATTCAGATTCTACAGCTTTGTCAATTTTATTAATGGATTTCACTTGATCAGAAGAAATATTTTTTACTGAAATTGGCTTAGAAAATGTTGGTTTCACAGTTACGGTAGATTTCTTCACAGTCTTTGTATATAAATTTAGTCGTTCATCTGCAGTATTATCTGTAATCTTCTCTGTCTCCCTCGTATCGCTATATATAGCATTTGCAGTTTGACCACTATTTATAATACTTATAACAGTTTTTTCTTTAATGGGATTTATATTAACTTCGTTTTCAGAGAAAATTATATTCCCCGATAAATGGTTAGTGGTATCTTTATTACCTGTTGAAGACTTATGTAAATTAAGACTTGGCATAGCCATTAATTTCCGTTGTACGTCAGCATCAGATACATCTAAAGGTTCATTAGTATCGAAAATGGACATATTTAAATGTTTACGTTTAGTTTTGTTCATATTCTTTGATTTTATTTTCTTTGGTTCTCCAGACTTTGAATGCTTTTTCTTTTTCTTCACTGGTTTATCGACGACTTCCGAGAAATCGGAACCTTCTTCTACTTTTATGTTTTCAATGATACTATCACTTGGTGTAATGTTGGAACTTCCTTGATCGTCATTTTCCAACTGAGCACTTTGCTCCGGGAATACAGGAGACAGAAAATTAAAACTGTCATCTGTTTCTACTTTTATTTCAGTCTTCATTGTAACATCTTCAGTAATACTTTTGTTATAATCTTTCTTGGACTTGGACTTATCTTTATCAGCGTTCTTTTTCTTTCGTTTTCGACTTTTCTTGCGATTGTAACCATCATCGTAGACAGAAGCCTCGTTCACATCTGTGATAGACATTATTTATTAAATTCGTATTAAAAAATTAGGAACAAATTAAAAAAAAAAGTAAATACATGAATACATATTCATTAAAAAAAAAACTTGATAATAGTAATAGTAAGTATAATAGTAATAAGCTTTTTACCCATTTCTCCTGCTTTCAACCATATATCTTCTAAAACTTCTAACTGCTGTTCATCTGGCTGATCCTCTACTTCTTCCAATTCTAAATCTTGTAATACTTTCTTGACATCTGGTGGAATATCGGGACGGTTTACTAACTCCTCCATATCAACATCCGGGTTCGTAGTCATTATATTCTTTTTCTTATGTATCGTGTGCCGTTTATTTTTTGGAGCAGCATTCAAATAACTTTGCGGTAATTGTCCATTACTACTATTACTACATAAAAGATCCATTTGAGAAGGCATTGGTGCAGCTGTTTGTTTAGGATCTTCAGGATGAGGACCAATATCTTCTCCACGTAACCATAATTCATACCTATAATATTATTTCAATATTATTTCAATATTATTTCAATATTATTTCAATATTATTTCAATATTATTTCAATATTATTTCAATATTATTCAATTTATTCCTATTAATACCAAATTAATACCAAACAAAACAAAACAAAAAAAAAGGAATTTTAATTAATACATATATTTCTAAGAATTTTATTTTACCTTTCTGGCTGGAAACGCTTTACAAATGTGTCCATAGATATCTTAACCATATCTTTACTGCAGGTACACTGTGTAGCTCTTTTACCATATTCTACCCATCGTGGAGTAGCAAAATTAGTGGATTCAGCACAGTTGAATCCATGATTGAAACCAGCATGATATCCATAAGGAAAAGTGATCATGATTTCTCCAGCTTCCTGTGTTATCTACAAAATAAAAAAAGGTTATTAACAATAATTCTTATTTTTTTTATATACCTCTTGTTTCATATAAGTAATTGAAACATACTTTATTACATGGGATAGAATATTGCCTCAATATTTGAGGAGAAATAAGAGACATTTTATGACGTAAGAAAGCCTGACAACTTTGATAACTTGATGGGAAGAATCCACTAGCTAGTCTCTCTAATCGCCGACCATGTTCTGGTGGTATAGCATACCATGTTTTTGGAGCTCCAAAATGTAAATAATTTATTGAATATAAATCCATGTCCTCTGTATGCCATGCAAATGTAGTTTTCCACATTCCAAAGTATAAATAAGCTGTGTTAACTCCATCAATAGATATACCATAATCTTTATTCACATAATCAAGTATTGTTCCCAAATGATTAATGTTCCATTCTTTTACATCTGGATCAGTTAATGAACCAGATACATCTGCTCCATATATGGGTGCCACATATGTTATATTTTTCCAATACTTTCTTTCTAAATCTTCATAATCAAAATGTCGTGGAGTATTATACCGCTCAGAATTAGCTAACTTGCTATATTCTTTAACAGTCATTGATTTCTTCTGTATGTTAATTTGTTGATAAAGACCTTGTTTACCAGTTACCACCTGACAAATTGGAGCAGGAATTGTAAGATCTAAGTCATCTAAACTATAGCCTCTTTTTCTGGGAATCCACTCAGGTGGTGGAATTACTTTTGCTAAGCCAGCTTTATGAGCTGCTTTACTTTCCATGTACTCCACATATTTAGTGAAATCTTTAAATTCTTCGTATGTAGGTCTAAAGACCTGAATACGTGGAGTGCCCCGAGAAATGTTGCTAACCATTTTTTCATCAATTTACACACCTGAAAAAAGATATATGAACTTAATTTCATAATTGAGGTTTGTTAATTCAACTGAAATATGTTTATTTCTAACTTAACATCACTATTAAATATTGCCTTAAAATGTGAAGACATGTCATGGTAACTTATAAACACATATTACTACAGATAAAATATATCGTGTATTATTCCAAATAATTTTATCGCGAAATTGTAAAAATCATAGATATGGATGCTCAGTGACATAAATAAAATTGAAAGAATGAATGACATATAAACACTAAATCAAAACATAGATTCACGGCACAAGCGATAATAATTTTTCGATAAAAAGTATAAAAAATCAAGTAATATAATACCTTAATTACGACCCAAACAATATGAGTTTATTCTACTCAAATTTGATGTTTTCATAAATAACAACATTCAAAAACGAGAAGATGAAAACGAAGTACGATGTTTTTGAGACGAGACGTACAGGAGGTGCATAAACAAAATGGATGGTATCTATTGTCAAGAAATTCTTCTTAAAATAAACTTCTTTATATCACTTTGTTAGGTCACGAGAAACG
Organism: Eufriesea mexicana; assembly: GCF_001483705.2. Classification (NCBI taxonomy): domain Eukaryota; kingdom Metazoa; phylum Arthropoda; class Insecta; order Hymenoptera; family Apidae; genus Eufriesea; species Eufriesea mexicana. The sequence continues at coordinate 451,965 of NW_016907983.1, forward strand.
AACTGACACATCACAAAAAAATTGAAAAATCATCAATATTAATGATTTGTATCACATGTTTGATTCTTAAAGAGGGTTTTCACCGTAGAAAGGATGGCTGGTCACAAAATCTCGCGTTAGCAAATATATTGAGCGACACAAATCAATGTGTCTGAGGTCTTACAGTTTTTTACATCATCATCAAACGCGATGTATTACTTACATCGAAATCGGACGTTACAAATCATCTTTTCTGTATAAACACCATGTTCATCCAGATATTGTGGTGGATTTCGCGATTTGACACATCTACCGCTGTACCCCGCGCGTCTCATAAAACCAATAAAGATGGCGTTCAACGCTCTATCAATTTGAGATGTTAGACATCAGCGTGTACGTAAAAAGCGGTAAATTTGAATTTTTGCATTTTGTCACGTACGTGAGATTTTGTCAGTATTATCACAGAAATTTTACATTAAATTCATTTACAGAAAATAGTTGTATTTACCTTAAATGTTCTTAGCCATAAATGCAGATTACAGGTTTTAAAAGTTAGAAATTAATAAATTTATTAAATATTATGGTAATCTAAGGGAAATATCTTTTTAATTCTTGCTTAATAATATTGATAATCATATAGATATAAAAATAAAATTGTAATATATGTAGCAATTCACAACATATATAATGTAACAAATTTTCCATTTATTTACAATGAAAATTATGGTTATATTCTGTACATGTATATCCCATATATTTTAATTAGTATATCTTACTTCTGCACAATCAAATTTTTCTTCATTTTATAATATCATCATTAATAAGAATGCATAATTATTCTATTGATATTTATTTCAAGGAATTATTACGTGTATTAGATATCTAGCGCCACTCTGTGTAATTTAAGGGTAACCACTCACTACTCAAATGGTAAGAAGGTGCATTTTAAATATGGAGTTAAGTCAATAAAAAGTCAATGACTTAACATTTAATATAAACCAACATATGTATAAAAGGTAAGTGAAATAAAGAATTATATTAATTATATATAAAATGAGTCATTGAAATTTAATAATGATCAATATGTTTACGATATGTTTGGTTAAGTGAAAACTTTCGGTTCTACTTATTTTAATTCTATTTAATTTCGATCGTATTATATTCCTAAATCGTAAACTGTCTTATTATTGTCTTTTCCAAGTTTGCTATCAGCAAGTACTTTTCAAATTATCTCTAGATTCACGATAAGGGTGCAAGTGTTAAATAGTATTAAATTTGATTTTAATTGAGTGTAGTATTTATTATAATTTTGATAGACTCGTGCATGATTAAATCTTGATGATCCACTTTTACTAACACATTTATACATATAACTGCTTTATGTGATTGAGAATTATTTTGCCCGATTAAAATATAGATTATAAAAATTTAGCAATGTAAAGATAATATATATCTGGCACACGTGTTTAATAAATAAAATTTTAATTCAACTTCACAGGTTCATAAACAGACGTAACATGGATTATATTTGCAATTTAATATCAGCTGATGTAGTATAGATATATTGGTGATATGCGTAGACACAAGTTAACTTTCAACATTGTGTCGAAACAAGGACACGTATCTAAGGAGGTGGTATTGAAGGTTCACTTATAGTTCAGCATTCGAGGTAAGCAGTATCTCAATCATGTTCGCAGTGTGCGGTTGTTTCATCATGAATTATGTGCGTGTTTTTTTCATATCTTTCTATGTATGCATTGTATTTTTAATATAGTGTTTTCGTGTGATTGAACCATGTGACGCAATTGTGGAGAATATAAAGAGGTTAATGAGATCAACAGATTTAAAAAATACACATATAAAGAATGTGCGATAAAATGGAAATTTTGCAGAATTATTTTTTCTTAATGCTGAACACCTGTTATTTATCAAGAATTGTTTCTTAAACAGGTAGATATTTTATAGACTGATAGCATTCGATAAACAATTGTTCGATAGAAGTACAAATTCTTCATTTGAATCAGTGTCTACATTGGATTGTGTACAAACGAACACATACTGGTAGTTTTTAAGAATTCAAACTTTCAACACTTCAGTGAAAGTGTCTATACATGTGTTTTGTTTCTTACTTTATTAAAAACAAAAAGGCAAATATGCACATTTAGTCTAAAATTTGTAGTCTATGTGAGTAACTAATTTTATTCTGTAAATGTTATTTTTTTAAAGTTTCACAAACTAATTAATTTTTTTTTTGTTTGATAACTTAAAGATAGCATTAATCGATACTACAGTGATGATTTACTGACTCAGAATACATAGTGGTTCGAAGTACATACAAAGTATCGAAGGAAAATGTATTTATGTGAATTACTCATTTTATAGTTACATACATGTTCTTTTTGTGTAAGTTTAAATTTATTTAATTTTTAACCATATGTTAATTGTAACATTAAACAGTTATACGTATATATTTATTTATTTATATATCTTTTTATATTTATCGTACATATATTTAAAATTGTGATATTCGATTAACAAAAAAATTATTACTTTTATAAATAGAATTGATCTTGTATAACGGTATAAATAGTGTAAAATGTCGAAGTACAAATCTCATCGACAAACTTTTATCCCAAGATACGCCTTCCAAGATAGTCGAGTTATCAATAATTTATATCTCGAAGGTTAGATGTCTTCACTTTGAATACAAATTAATATAATTCGTTACATCATTAATATTAAACATTCATAAATAAAAATCTACAAATAATATAATTTAAATATTTTACGATTAACATGCAAAAAAATTTTATGGATAAATTATTCCAAAGTGTACGATCTTTACATCTTTTTTTCTCGTTACTTTATTTGAATCTATCTTGTATTTTATCCAATCAAATACTTGCAAGGTACTTGTATCGGTAAATACGGAAACTGCATGATCCGTAATTAAACGAAGCGAGACAAATTTGTCAACTTAGGCTTTGCTACATTCTAACACATGCGGTTATTAAACCTCGAGAGAGGGAGAGATACGAAGCTTTGTTTCGCTACTGAATCGTGGCAGTATAGCAACGCGTCTCTATATGTGAACAGGGAGTCCGTTAAAGCGACCTCCGTCTTTGCATTTATGGTGTCGTCCTCCTCTCGTGAACTTTGCATGCATTCCACGACATGTCACCTCCGACAATACAAGAGCCGTGTCCTAAAGTATAAAAATAGATAACGCGACTATAAGAAACTGAATTTTTGTAGAATTAAGTGATAGTGTTTATTTAATAATTTCATGTGAAAATCATCGGTATGTGGATCTTCAAAAAATTACAAATAAAAGAAAATTTTTGGTTGCGATATCTCACAAGTTTCTGCTATAAAAATTTCTTTGTTAAAACATATTGAATACAAAATAAAATGTCTTATCAAAGTTTACGTGAATATTGTACCAATACAATCTTTAGAAAGCGACTTATTTCGTACGTTGCCCCATGATCTCGGAGACACGCGGCAATAACGCACCAGAAGCTGATAACAGAGCAGTCTAGCGATACGGATATACTACAAGGTTTTCAGATTTTTAATGTTGACACGTGGAAACTATAAAACTATGGTGCATTTTGATTTTCAAATATTCAAATATAAAAGTTTATAGCTTTTTCACATAGGGAAGATTGAATTTGTTATTTTAAAGTATTAATAAAAAATTCTTTTCATTTTTTATTTTCTGTGCAAAGTACATTATAAATTCACGTTACGTATTTCAGTATTTACAATTCAAATTGCTATGAGTCCGTATAACCAATGTGTTAAAAGACTTCTTTAATCTGTTTATTTTTATGTTGCATATATTTGCTATAAGTATTAATGAACATTATATAGTGATAGTCGATACTAATAGTACTGACTGTAATTAGAACGTGATATTTTACAAGTGAAATACAAAATAAGTAACGAACACGATGCAAAGAAAAGTCATTATTGTCGATGCAGTTCCATAAATGTTCATTCACAGTGATTATGAAATGCAAAATCAATTCGTTTTTGTTCTCTTCTTTTTTCGTGCATTGTTTATCGAGTTCTCATGTGTTTTATTGTGTTTAGTGTTGATAAATCTCACCAGTCATTAAGAAAAGAAAGAGAAAGCGCCTTAGTGAAAAGTCGAATGTGAGGACTCGAGGAAACACAGACGAAAGAAATGGGCACGAAAGTACTCATCGAGATGCAACAGCAACTGAGACATGCTATGTCCAGTTCAGGAAATACTCCGACCAGTGCAAAGAAATTAGAAGATACAATGGACATCTATAATTCCATATTCCTAGTCTTTGAGGATATCACATACAATGCAAGACCCTGGATTCTTTCTAAAAGTAAGTTTTCATTGAAAAAAAAAAAATTCTTTTCGCAATTTGATCATTTTTTTGTGTATACAGTTTATTACGAATTTCGTAAGAATTTTTTGTCGGAAATGAATCATAAATATATCAAACACAACTACGAAAAGTGACATACTTTACGAATATTTATATGTTATGATGGTTAAGTACACAAGTGTATCAGGATCAACAAAATAAATATTGATCGTATTTATACGATAAGATTCTTAACGGAACTCAATATGATCGACGCAGTAGCGGAATAACGGTTTTTGAAGCTGGTTCGTTTCATGAAAAACGGAAGGAAAATTTGACTCGCTCAGTATCAGTCAACGTAACAAGATAATCACCTTTAGTTAGCGTGAATGAACTGTATTAAGTTATGTACGACCCGGTTTAGCGGTTGGTAATTATGGAAATTTCAACTCTGTTAGAGTAAAGCAATTGTATTCTATGTGTGTGGTGCATACACATTATTGTTACTAATTCTTAAAGATATATATATGTATATATATTTGTATCGTTACATCGTTTTAAAAATTTTAATTTCCATTTATTATTACTTTTTATTGCATTGACCTAACGCGCAGAGAAAATTTGTGAAACGCATAGCTATGATATAATCAACCATAGACAAAACGAAACATATTTCAAACGAAACATGTAAATAATCATGTTTCGTATAAAGTAACGATATTTTTAATATATTCTGCAATAAATATATATTCTGACAAATTAATTGTTAAAATAATATTACGATAAGAATACTTTACTCTTCAAATTTGAATGCTTAAGAATTCACTTTAGAGTGTATAAATATAGACTGCGCACAATCGGACTCGCCTCCCATTTGCGCATGTATATGTACGCATATGTGTTCGGCCATACTTTCTTATGAGTTTATTAACCCTGAAACGGTTAATAAACACAAGAGACCCAGGAGATGACAGAATAATAAACATCGTTGATAGAGTCTTTAAAAAATATAATAGAGTCAAGTCGTCTGTGACAAATTCAATAAGACCTTTATTGTCCCGGTCAATGATACAAGGGACATCTTTTATCTTCGTGTTCCTTACAACGTTTTATCTGCACAGTGTCTTGTATTGAAAATATTCAGTTTAATTTCGCTTCGCTTCCATTAAATGTGCAGTAAAAACGATCAGTTCACGAACCTCGAATATGTTTGAAAATATTTGGAGAGGGCAGTATGATGCAGATCGCATGACTGAATGAAAACAGGACGAAGTAACCTAGCTGCGCGGTAGAAATTATCACGTGACTTTATTATTGACTCAACAATTAATAACATACCTATGTAATTAGTGGTTTGTCTTTGATATTTATTGCCATGCACGTTAACATGCAGTGAATCGATGTTTGTAATTTTTATTGCAATCACTAATTCGCAGGAGGAATTCAGTGTAAACAATTTCAATTGAAATTCCTAAAATAATACACGAAAGTGATACGTCGCGTCGGTATTGCAGAGTGAAAGTGTAAACGGTACAGTGTTCGCAAGAAATGTAGTTTATACCGTTGCAGATTCCAATTAATGGAAATAAATATTTCGTTTTTGTTACCTTTTATCAATACTCAGTTTGTAACCTTTTTCGTTATCTTCATTTTATCTTTAAATATTTTTCTCTTCTTTTTCTTATACTTAAGTAGAAATCATCTTTTAAGGTTAATCACACATTTTTAAATCAAAAGCTATGGAAACCTGAGAAGTAGTTTTTACTGTCTTTGAATCAGCCGCCAAAATGTTCCGAACAAATTTTCTTGCGAAAATTTCGTGTATTTGTAATCGAGATTAAATAATTAATTCAAATTTTATCATACCTAATAATTTATTTCGTGCGTAATTGGTAGAAATATTTTAAGATGATACTGCGAGATTATTAAAATGGATTTTCATGAATCGAACATCTGTGTGCTTCTATCAAAATTGAATACCTGTGGTATAATAATCAGAGGCTTAGTGACCTGTCCAGATTCGTAAAAGCTAGTTCAGGTGAGAGAATTTTTCTTATTAATAATGAAGTTAATGCTTTTTTTTTACGCTGTTATTAAAATATCAAAGGCATTAAGAAAAAATCTCACGGAACTTCTTACTTCATTAAAAAATAATGACAATTCTGGTAATTTTATATTTTTAGATACCGGTATCTTAATAAAAATTCAACATAACAATTTTTTTTACTAAGTACGACTTAATAATTCACGTTTTACTAAAAAATATTCCTATAAATATTTGTTTCAGGAAAGGCTGAACTGTTGAAGAACGTGAGTGGCGAATTCAGAGCCGGTGAACTCACGGCGATAATGGGACTGTCCGGTGCAGGAAAGTCCACATTGATGGATGTTCTGGCGGGTTTTACGTTAGTAGACCTCTCACTTATACTTTTGCCTGTGTAAAACTTCTTTTCGTTATCTCTAACTATACAAGTCGAGTCGAAAAATCGGTAACTATTTGAACTTGGGACAAAATATAGATACCCAGTAATGCTAATACTTCTAAGAGTTCTTCGATAAGTTTAGCCCAATAGATTTTCATTGATAATAATTATCATTGATAGTTTTACACTGATACATATAATTGTTGATTTTAACGCAACATAACTATAGAATCGTCTGTTCAATGAAACATACGATTTTATTAAGGTGCTATATTTATTATTAATAATATTATCAATTTATTTTAGTAAAATATAACGTATTCCATTTTAATTTAGTCCTGAAAATATTAAAATCATCGCTAGTATAAAAAGTTCAAACGACTAGTAGTGTGGCTGAGCGACACCAGAGGGTACTACGTATCATGTTTCACTACAGACAGTAATTTCATAATTCGACTAAAATGGTGCACCCAGTATATACATGGGTAAAATTTAAGCAGAAACACAACGATTGTGGCAGATCTT
>NW_016907984.1:0-5097 GCF_001483705.2 Eufriesea mexicana
TTCCGTTTCCTCCGATTTTTTGATCATCGAACGTATGGCGAACTATAAATCGACGATGGAAAATCGATAATGACGCGTACGAGGCCGGAAAGATCACGGATCGAGAGTTCACGGTAACGAGAGCACGCGGAAAATCTTTAATCGGATTAAGGCGTGGGAATACGAGCCGTCTGTCGCGATTCTCTGAACGCGACCGGATCATGGAAACGCGGCTGCATGCCGGCGATCTTTCGCGATCGAGCGAGGTAAGTGGAGCAGATGATCCGTCCAGGCGAGAAGCAGCCAAGATAGACGCGATTATGATCGACGAGATCATTCGTCGCGTTCGGGTGAGAACGTTGCATGGCAACGTTATGGAATTGGAACTGACCTTCTTTGCTTCGATGGTCTTCGAGAGTGTTGGAATAGGTGAAGTGAGATACATTGTTTCTAGCTAGATGATCTAGACGATCATCTTCAATCTTTTATCTTGATCGAAGAATGTCTATTTCTTTCTCTTTTCCTTTCTCTTATTATTGGAAATTTGATTCTTATGGTTCTGGTAATGGAATTCTTTTTTTTATATTATATTATGGGATTTTAAGTTGGACATTAGACACTCGTTTTAGGGGTGTTTTACAGGATTTAAGAATTAAAGAATCTTATTCGATGTTTAGTAAATTAGGGAAATTTATAATATAAGTAAATGAAAAATATAATTAGAAATATTTTAGGAAAATTTGTAATATAAGTAAATTAAAAATATAATTAGAAAATTTTTGTTATTAGGGTGAAAATACAAAAGTAGGTTTTTCTAGGGTCTAAGACCAATTGTCAATTTTTGAAATAGAAATAGGAGATAGGAAAATATATCCTATTCGAAATAGGAGAACTATTTTAGTTCTATTTTTGGGAAGTAATAATAAATAAGGAAACCCTTTACTTTGGTCAATTATTTAACTCTCATTTAAATAATATTTGATTCAGAATCTTTTTAAAGATATATCGTAATTTTCATATATTTTGGATTCGTGTAATTTTCATCTAAAGAATAAATTTTTGAGAATCGAATTTTTTATCAAATTTGCATCTCCTGAAATAACACAAAACAACGAATAAAGGATTAAATTATTTTTTAAACTAATTTCTGTTCTTCATTGCCAATTAATATTGGCACGACCTCCGTTATGCGATTTTCTTTCACGATTCACGTTAAAAACGAATCCCACGTGTAATTATATCTCAACGATGTAAAGGGACGATGAAGCTGCAGAAAACTCGAGTAATCTTCGTTACACAAAGAAATAGTAATCTTTCATTTTCCTTTTTTAATTATTTAGAACATTCTGATCCACATAAAGTAGCGACGATGATGCTGCAGAAAAGTCGAGTAATTTCTGTTACACAAAGAAATGGTAATTTCTCATTTCCCCTTTTTTAATTGTTTAGAACATTCTGATTTAGATAAAGTAAGAAAATGATAGCGATCTAAGAAAGCGATTACGCACGAGTGTGTCAGGAAATGATATTTACTTTCGCATTACGTGCAGATTCCTCGTTATTATTTTGTTTGACTAAGTAATTGAATATTCATTAACGTCATATGATTAGGAACTATCGCGTGTAATTACACGAGTGGAAAGTATTAGAGAGCTTTTTCGTATCATCGGATAATCCGTCTAATTATCGAAATTACGCGGTGCCAGAATAACTTGGAGAAACAATGAAACCATTTATGGGTTTACAAATTATGCGGAACCGCCTTGACTTCGATCGATGGAATCCCTCGATCCTAGATTCCATTCAATATATATCTGATCTCCGGCATTCTCGTGCCGGGATTCAATTATCCTCGTCCAATCGTGCATTGGAATATTCAATCGTATAGCATAAAAATAAAATTGCAATTAAAAGTAACAGAAAAACGAATTAGAAGGTTTTTCCAATTTTTCCAGCATAATCGAAATATTTTTAAACAAATTCCAAATATTCGGAGTGTCGGTACAAATGTACAAATTTTGTTATACTTGGCTTGTAGAATAATAACGGTAATAATAATATTTTTGTCGTTTCGTTAATGCGAGAAAAACGTGAATTTTTCAAATCTTTCGAGCATAATCGAAATATTTTTAAATAAATTCCAAATATTCGGAATGTCGGTACAAATTTTATTATACTTCATTTGTAGAATAATAATGGTAATAATATTTTTTTCGTTTCGTTAACACTAGAATAATCGACTTTAAACGTAATTAATTAAAGTAAATAATAAAAATATAAAAATGGAATAATAATAGAAATATAATGGAAATACAAAAATAATTATACTCCTATCCGAAGAAGAATTAATTCTAGTTTTGCTAAAAATGACGGTATATCTCCAATAATTTCGGAAATAAAAAATTTCAAATAAATCATTTTGACAGACTTCATAGTTCTGGTGTTAAATTAAATTTCGTTAAATTCGATTATCGAAATTGCAATAATTATTAGCGACATTATTGGCTTCTATTAAGATTCTGTGATAGTGGTATCTAGAATACGCTTATCATAGAATCGTTATAGTATAACTATAACCATTTGATCACATATTCCATCGAATATGATTATTAAAATAATAAATCTACATAGAAAAGTGTCCATATATTACCAGTGCCATTTCTGAATGGATTTTCATTAATATTCTGTTGTAATAGCCTTTGAAATAATTTACCACGGAGGTTATCGTATTATCGAGAACTATTCGAACATAAATTTCAGAAAATAGCATTGTTAGATCGATAAATCATCATCGACAATTATTCATGCACTATTAACTCCATTTCTGGTCGCTCTTCTATTAACATTCTATTGTCAAAAGTCTGATAAACTGTATTACAGAACGTAATACATACTGGGATCTCTGTGAACATAAATTTCACGAAATATGATTATTGCAAATAAAAATCGACATAAATACGCTTCAATTGAAACCCTATTATAGCAGAATCTAAAACAGTCTATCTGAGAATCATTATCTCGTTGATATAATTGATAAATGCATAAGAGGGTTAAATTGTTAAGCAACAATTTTGGTAAAATTATTTGTTAATCGATAAATTTTAGATTAACAAATATGATCATTCTTTTTATTGTATTATACTATTTATTATACTATTATATTATACTTTTTATTATACTATTATTATACAACATTTTTCAATATTTTGGAATTAAATATGTCGTATTGGAGTAAAAAGAAATAAATAAAAAATTAGCTTTCAAATTTCTATGGAGTTTCTATAAATTAAAAAACGTAACCATCACTCACACACCACAGTAACCAATCAACACACACCTGAATCTATTAAACACACGAAAATACCATATCAGGGACAGTCAAGACCAGAACTTCGAGTCAAACACACTACGTTCTAACATACTCACTCTTTGTATTTTAATAAAATAAAAATCAATGAAATTTCAATTAAACTAGCTTATGTAAAAAGACGTAAGCATTGTTTTATTAATTTTTCCTATAGAAAAATACTAGGCAATACTGTATGGGGCGTAGGAGAGCAAAGCACAATTCAAAGCACCATCATGTGTTAGATTTATTTTTCCATCCATCTCCTCCTCTCCTCCATTGGGGGGTCGATCTTTGGGGGGCGATTTCCCCCCTTAAATTTGAGTTATCGTAGCTAAAGAACATACGTGTTCGCTATTTTTTGAATGTGTTTTCTTTTCTTTAAATGTACCAAATTTCATGTAAATCGTAAATAGATGAAAGGAATTGTAAGTTCGTACTCCTGTAACGAAAAGTTCGTTCACCCTTCGAGAAACCGATATACTTGAAAAGCGTGCAGACGCAGTTCGTAATAGTTGCCTAATGAACTGTCTTTGCACGACCATAAAGGATAGAACTAGTTTTTAAAACGTTAAATAGCTACGCGCGTCCGTTACCTTTATGGCCTTGCTTTTCCACTGGAATGATAACTTGTGTACAGAATCTCTTGATTTTTCGTTTAATTATTGTCAACCGGGAAAAATTGATCGAAGATATATAATCCATTTAGAATAGTTAACTCCGTTTTAAATATTTTTTTTTTTTTTTATTTTACTGTGAAAGTAGTTGACCGATGTTTAGTTTCTAATATTTATAATAAATATCTGCGTGCTATTTTGGGCAAAAATAATTAACTCTATTTTAAATATTCTTTTTTTAATTTTGTTGTCAAACTAGTTGACCGATATTTAATTTCTAATATTTGAAATAAATATCTGAGTAATATTTCGTTTATTGTTAAAGTAGTTAACCGATGCTTGGCTTCTAATATTTATAATAAATATCCACCTACTATTTTGTGTTAAAATAATTGACTCCATTTTAAATATTCTTTTTTTAATTTTGTTGTCAAAGTAGTTGACCGATGCTTGGTTTTTGATATTTATAATAAATATCTACGTATTATTTTGCGTCAAAATAATTAACTCCATTTTAAATATTCTTTTTTTAATTCTTTTGTCAAACTGATTGACCAATATTTGGCTTCTAATATTTCAAATAAATATCCATGTAATATTCCAGGGTATTTTTATTGTCAAAGTAGTTTCCCAATGGCTTCCAATATTTATAATAAATAGATATTATATAGTTATATATGTATTAATTATAATAATATTATTATTATTATTATATTACGTATATATTAATTATAATTATTATAATTGATTATATATATTAATACATATAATTAATTATAATTATTATAATTAATTATATATATTAATACATGTATAATATATAATAAATATACACGATATTTTTATAGAATATTACATTTGTATATGTATGCGAGCTGGTGTGCTTTGTTTATGCGTGTGCCGATGTCATGCTGGGGCACAAGGCAAAGGAAGGCTAAGTCGTCAGTCGTCTGTTGCTCGCCGTGGAGATATGAGGTTGTGTACGTGGTGCTGCAGATGGAAATGTAGAAATAAAATTATATTAAGTATTAAATAAACTGTAGTACAAACGACAGGAAGTGTATTGAATATTTATTTATTTGAAACATTAGAGTTTATTCTTTCAATTTTATATGAAAGTAATTAACTCCATTTTAAATATTCCTTTTTTAATTT
>NW_016907984.1:7782-12334 GCF_001483705.2 Eufriesea mexicana
TTTCTGCGATTAATTTATGAACTTTTATAACTTCATCGTAAAGGCAGATCCTTGTCGAACTTTCACATATAACTTTCGATATTAATTTCTTCTTAATTAATTAATTATTAATAATTGTTTCATGGCGTCTTCGAAATGTTAACGAATATAGCAATGGCTTCTCATTAATAACTATTTTACATGAAAATAATTTATGACTTTTATGCATTCACTATAAAAACAATATTCTTGCGCATCTTCTTATATGATTTTCGATGATATTTTTCTTCTAGTTTTGAACATAATTAAATATTTTTACCGACATCCATGACCGTCGTTGTTATAAAATTACCCACGCCATCAAATAATTATTAATAACAATTAAATTAGCAACAAATTATGTACAAAAGTTATATAGGAATGTTGCTTAAAGCTCCAGCTTTGCGTTGCAGTTATAAAAGTTCATAAATTATTTCTAGAAATTGAGTTATTAATTAATTTTCGCTGCCGAAGCTACTCTGTCCTTTTCTATCTATCTTCTGTCCTCGTCTTTTTCGTCACGATCTCTGCGCCATCTGTGCTCATCTTACTGAACTTTAATCTTACTGAACCTTCCGATCCAAAATCATAGATAGCGCCTACCGAAGTCGTTTGTATTTATTAGCCATGTCTATCTCATTGCTGGTATTAGGACTGTACAAACGGGTTGGGCTAAACGCATATTGAGTTTATTTCTTGAATAGGGTAAAACAGATTTCTACTTTTATTCATATAGCGATATATATCAAAGATGATGGAAAATAAATTTCATATAAAACACTTATAAAGGATATATCCGTCGTGACGGAATAAATCTATCCTTTGTTATGATTATTAATGGGTTCTAAGAAAAAAATAGAAATTATCTTCCGTTTCTGCTTAATTTATTTTCATTACAGAAAAACTTTTATCTTTCCAAATCTAACCATTTTGAACAATACTGCATACAATTTCTATACAATCAGGTTACTACATTATGATGCATTTCGAAAATATATTTTAAAATAAAACTATGAGTCTTTCTTATAGATATGCATATATTTAAAATAAAAAAATTATTTTATTATATTCACAGCGTTGACATACAACTTTTTGCCATTTCTGCAATTTTGCATTAGGCGAATAAAATATCATAGGACCTGTCACAGTGACAGAATTCCAACAATACTGAGCCTATAAATTCCGCAGCGTTGGTATGAAATCCTCTGCCAATTCTACGATTTTTTAATAGGCGAACATAACATTAAAAGAGCTCCCATACTGACAGAATTTTGTGCCTGCAAATTTCTAAGAGTTGGCGTGAAATCTTCTGCCAATTTTGCGATTTTGTATTAGGCGAACATAATATGAAAAGAGGTCTATCGTCGAGACAGTTCCAAGAAATAACGTCATTTCCAAGAATTCTCTGGACAATACCTTGGCTTCCTAAGTGAGAATTTTTCGACCGATTTGGCAACTTTATACTAGGATAACATGATATGTTAGGAGGTCGCTCGTCGTGCCACTTCCAAGAAATGACGTCATTTCCAAGAATTCTTGGGCAATACCTTTACCGCCTTTGGACAATACTTTTCCCGCACCTGGTCAATACTTTTGCCGTCTCGATGGACAATACTTTTGCCGCCTCTGGTCAATACTTTTGCCGCCTCTGGACAATACTTTTGCCGCCCCTGGACAATACTTTTGCCGCTTCTGGACAATATTTTTCCCGCGACCGTGGTCAATACTTTTGCAGCCTTGCCGTAAAATTTTCGGCTGATTTCGCGACTTTGTATTAGGATAACATGATATGTTAGGAGGTCGCTCATCGAGACAGTTCCAAGAAATTACGTCATTTCCAAGAATTCTCGAGCAATGCATTTGCGGCCTCGGCGAGAATTTTTCGACCGATTTCGCGACTTTGTACTAGGATAACATGACATGATAGGAGGTTGCTCAACGAGACAGTTCCAAGAAATTACGTCATTTCCAAGAATTCTCAGACAATACTTTTGCGGCCTTAGCGAGAATTTCTTGGCCGATTTCGCAACTTTTTACTAGGATAATATGACATGATAGGAGATCGCTCATCGAGACAGTTCTAAGAAATTACGTCATTTCCAAGAATTCTCGGGCAATGCATTTGCGGCCTCGGCGAGAATTTTTCGACCGATTTCGCGACTTTGTACTAGGATAATATGACATGATAGGAGGTTGCTCAACGAGACAGTTCCAAGAAATTACGTCATTTCAAGAATTCTCGGACAATACTTTTGCGGCCTTAGCGAGAATTTCTTGGCCGATCTCGCGACTTTTTACTAGGATAACATGACATGATAGGAGGTCGCTCATAGAGACAGTTCCAAGAAATGACGTCATTTCCGAGAATTCTCGGACAACACTTTTGCGGTCTTGCCGTAAAGTTTTCGGCCGATTTCGCAACTTTATACTAGGGTAACAGAATATGAAAGGAGGTCTTTCACCAATCCATTCCAAGAAACGACGTCACTTCTCAGAATTCTATCGAGACATATTTCCCAGCGTTCGCGTGAGTATACATACTACACATAGACTACTGATTGCGGGAGATTTTATTTATTTTACTTACCTTACTTACCTTATTTTCCTTACTTACCTTACTTCCCTTAGTTTTTCTTCTTTCTTCTTTCTTCACATATTACTTTAACAGATATTGCCCTCCCTTATTTTTCACAGTTCAAAGAGAACATTGAAAATTTATAAGAGATAGGAAATATCTTAAACTTTGTGCGTAGCTCTTAGCTTGGTATCACTTTCCAAAAATTATTTTTTGGAAAACGATACCAATTACCAGGTCTCACCACGTGGAGGTGGCTACGCATCGAGACCCGAGAAATAAAATTATATTAAGTATTAAATAAACTGTAGTACAAACGACAGGAAGTGTATTGAATATTTATTTATTTGAAACATTAGAGTTTATTCTTTCAATTTTATATGAAAGTAATTAACTCCATTTTAAATATTCCTTTTTTAATTTCATTGTCAAAGTAGCTGACCGATATTTGACTTCTAGTATTTCAAATAAACATCTATATACCATTCCATGGAGTTCGTCGATCAGGCAAATGGGTGAACAACGATTGCAAATCATAGAAAATTCTTTAAAATACAGGTAGCCCTCCTACAACACGGCATTCTATAACACGGTTTCACTATAACACGATAAGAAAATTGCAAAAACGTTTGTGCAACACTGTAATTCTACATGAGCAATGACGACGAAGAAATTTATTAAATTACAGTTGCGTTAAATTGAAATAATATTTTTGCTTTTGTTTTGTTTCGTGTTGTACGTACATTTATATTTTTAATCAAAATTAAGTTATTTATGTAGAATTAAAAAAGAAATTCGTTTTTAGTAAGTTTCCGGAATGTAACCCCCCTTTTTGTACTGGCTCTGGGTCTCGTACAACACGGTTTCACACGACACGGCATTCTCTAGGAACCTATCTACCACGTTATAGGAGGGTTACCTGTATTTCAAATCAATGCATACACGATGCACGAGTCATTGAATCACGCAATCTCTAAATATTCGACATTTCCACGAAATCTTTCCACAGACTTTGAAATTCCAATACCTCCACGATGATCTTCTCGAATAATTTCAAGGTCGACAAAACGTCGACCGAGGATTTGAAATATGTATGCAGAGAGGAGCTGAAGAGGAGCAAGAAGAGCAGATAAAACCAGGCAGACGCGTAACAGCCGCAAGAAAGATCTCTGAGTTGGAAGAAATAAACGGAATAAACGGAATAAACGGAATAAACGGAATAAACGGTACCAAGCCGACGAAAAGGTCTGCCGATAACTAGGCGTCGCGACGCGTCGCAGGATGCGGGCGACGAGGCTCGCAAGAAGAGGAACCGCGCCGGTGGTCGGCGGAAAAACAGTGAAAAGCGGGATCCCTGTGGTCTGACTGTCGACATTGTCGCGGGTCCACCCGTTACATATGTAACACGCGCACCTGAGGAACGGTAAACGGCCGATCTGACCCGACGCGGACCCGCATTGTCCCCTGGAACGAAGGAACTGGAACGATCGCGAAAACCTGGCCGCTGGATCGCTAGGAATGTCAGTGTCCAGCACGCTCGTTAATCGAATTCTAGCCCTTTGCTATTTAATCAAATTCTGAGGATCCATATTGATTGATATATTAAGTTTAAGGCAATGCAACGGTATGTGAAGATAATTCTTTGGGATAATTTGGAAACGATCTGTTATTCGCTATATTTTTTAAAAATATTCTCGAATTTAGAAATCTCTCGATTGCTATGTTTTTCTGAAAGATAAGATTGTTCAGTGTAAAGGACTGATCGAGAAATCTTGGTTACTGGATCATAAGGTATGTCAGTGTCTAGCACGCTCGTTAATCGAATTCTAACCCTTTACGTTTTAGTTGCTATTTAATTAAATTCTGAGGATCCATGTTGATTGATATATTAAGTTTAAGGCAATGCAACGGTATGTGAAGATAATTCTTTGGGATAATTTGGAAACGATCTGTTATTCG
>NW_016907984.1:19191-63266 GCF_001483705.2 Eufriesea mexicana
TGTGAAAGGAAAGATTTAGCCAACGATAAGACATAAGTAAATCAACGACGAAGCATTCGAATATTATACGAAATACTCGAATGCTGAAACAAAGAAAATAGAATGAAAGAAATAAAATCTGGAAGAAGAAAAATAATTAGAACCTGAAAGAAAAAATAATTAGTACCTGAAAGAAGAAATTATTGTGAAATTATTTAAGAGAGTGGACAATGGCAACTGAATAGCCATTGATCTAGCCAACGATTATATACAAATAAACCAACGACGAAGCATTCGAATATTGTACGAAATACTCGAATGCACAAACAATGAAAACTAGAATGAAAGAAATAGAATCTGAAAGAAGAAATAATTAAAACCTGAAACAAAAAGAAAAAATATTAACGCGGACCTTCCGGAGTCAAAGCGACAACTGGCTCGAGCCTGCACGCGGGCCCCTTATATAGCGGCGGTCGGTCGAAGATCAGCGAAAATTTCCGAACTTTTCCGATTCCAGTAATTATTACTTTTCCGCTTTAATAGCCAATAATTAATTAATTTTTTCACTTCTATTATAAATTTACATTGCAAACAATTTGTTATTAACAATATTTATTTGTTATTAACAATAAGTGTACCAATTTATAAACATTTTGTTAAATTATATGTACATTTTAACAGAAATTCGTTATAAGATCAAGCAATAACCAGAAATTTGTTAATTTTTTAATTTCCATTATAAATTTACATCGCGAACAATTAATTATTAACAGTATCAATTTGTTATTAACAATAGGTGTCATACTTTATAAACTTTTTGTAAATTATATGTACATTTTAACATAAACACGTTACAAATTCAAGTAATAACCAATAATTCGTTAATTTTTTAACTTTCGTAATAAATTTACGTTGCGAACAATTTGTTATTAACAATAAATCTCATAATTTATACATTTCTTGTAAACTACAATTTCATTCGCACTTCCATGGAATAAATTCGATTTCTCTAAACCTTCGCGATTCGCTCGAAGACGAGGAGTCGATTTAGAATTACCTCGACGACCCTTGTTCGACTTACGATTACCCAGGAATCAGCGAGACTTAACGTCGTACAAAATAGGAAGAGGGAGATGCTCGCACTGCGAGAAGAAGCGAAAAATAACACGCGGAGCCATTATGGTAGCCGCGATGCGTGAAACCGCGAAATAGATTGCTGCCTTTCAGGCTAACCATTAATCGCCTAAACACGTCGACCATGAACGTTACTCTGAATTTATGGCACACCTGTCTGATATCCGAGTTGATCGTGGCAAATGACATATTCTTATTGCACTTTTATCACGACTACGATTAGAAACTACGATTAGAAATATCGACGAAGATGTTAAGTAGATATATTAATTAGAATTTCTCCGCGAGCATGCGTGTACCAGGGTAATTGCGGGACGTGTGCACTTGAAGTAACTGGGTTACTATTGTCGCCTACGAGGAGACAGTGAAGCATGACTGAAGACTTTTTAACCTAGTTTCGCGTTTTAATTCTCAGTATTTCAATATTTCATTTCTCAACTCTTCTCTTTCGTCCTGGTCTCGTTACTTGTCTCGAACCCTGACCTCACCAGGGTTCAATTGATGAGTTTAATTCGGCTATTTCGTCTCTGCAATGTCGATTTAATACGATGCTATTTAAATTAATATCGTTTAATATAAGTTTATATTGTTATTCAATGTTATATAATGATATTATCTAAATTATAATTATTTAAATTTATAACCTATCCGAACTTCAATCGCAATTGTAACGCAATATAGAAGTACTCTTGCTTCCACGCGTGGTTTGAAGAAACCTTGAAATGGATTTGTAATGCAAATTTGTCATAAATTTGTAATGGAGTTGTAAAATGAAGAGGAAGACTCGTATAATTTTACTAACATGATCAGGTACCTCAATGACGAGCTGCAAATTTGAAAAGGAATTATTTGTAAATTTTACAGATTTAAATTGCCTACTCGAATCTACTGTTATGAAATTTTTCTACCAAAATTTATTCGAATCCTAAAATCCTGCTTCCATCGTTACAAAATTTTTCTAGCACAATTCAGTACCTAATTAAC
The DNA here is from genome assembly GCF_001483705.2 of Eufriesea mexicana. Classification (NCBI taxonomy): domain Eukaryota; kingdom Metazoa; phylum Arthropoda; class Insecta; order Hymenoptera; family Apidae; genus Eufriesea; species Eufriesea mexicana. Next base: position 21,289 of record NW_016907984.1, read on the forward strand.
ACACTCGGCGTAAAATTTCGCGAAAACAAGGAGCACGGTTTAATCTAGGTGACACGAATGCGATGCAAATTGCTCTCGATGGATTCACGGCTTTAATTAGGTAACTGTAATAACGCGAAACGAAAGAAAGGTCCATTACGACGAAGTCCATTTGAGAAGTAGAGTGTGAAGAAAGAACAACGAGTGTCTGCGAACGGTAATTCCTGTGGCTCTGTTATCACAGCAAACAGAAGATCTCGTAGTCCTATATTCCACGCAGCGGCCATTTTATCCGAAAGAATTGCGAACAAAAATCTTACAGTTCGATCAATCGTTGTTAATGCAACCACGTAAATTAGTACTAATACAAACGTCAATTTGTCCAAAAGTGATCCTGTCCTTGTAACTAAATACCTGTCAATTAACATCCTACTTCCTACACAGCAGAAAGGTGAAGAAAGGGGAAAAAATGGGAAGAAAAAGGAAAAATAAAAAGACCATGGTTAGGCCATGGCTATTGGAAAACAGTAACAGAAATAAACTCAAAATTTCCTCTCGTAATCTTCACCATTACACAAATAACTATGCGTAAAATTACGTGTCAATCGTCTAATATCCTCTAAGACATGTCTGCTCCCAAAAAGCCACAGAAAAGGAAGAATAAAATCACCAAGCACCAAAGAAAAGAAAGCAAACACGCAGAGAATATAAAGAAAGAAAATGGCGTGGTCTGAAAAAAGCAATCCTGTTCTCGCAATTAAGTACCCCTCAATTAACATCCCCCTTTCCACACCGGAGGAACAAGAGACAAGTAAGAAAGAGAAGAAATGAGAAGAATAGGGAAAAATGAATGAACAGAGCGATGTTCCGAGGGCTGTAGTTAGATCATGGCAACTGGAAAACAGTAACAGAAATAAACTCAAAATTTCCTCTCGTAATCTTCACCATTACACAAATAACTGTGCATGAGATTACGTGTCAATCGTCGAATATCCTCTAAGACACGACTGCTTCCAAAAAGCCACAGAAAAGGAAGAATAAAATCACCAAGCATCAAAGAAAAGAGAGTAAACGCGGAAAGAATATAAAGAAAGAAAATGGCGTGGTCTGAAAGAAGCAGTCCTGATCTCGCAATTAAATACCCGTCAATTAACAGGGGAAGAAATGAGAAGAATAGGGAAAAATGAAAGAACAGAGCGATGTTCCGAGGGTTGTAGTTAGGCCACGGTTATTGGGAAACAGTAACGGAGGTAAACTCGGGATTTCCTCTGGTAATCTTTACCATTACACGGATAACCGTGAAAGAAATTACGTCGCGATCGTCTAATACCGTGGCCAGCAGCCGGAAGGATGGCCCGTAAATTGACGAAGAATTCGAGGAAGAACGCAGCCGGGGAATCCGTAATCGAGGAGGAAGCGTGCAAACGCGTGTAGTAATAATGTAATAACGTAACGTGCTTGCGGCGTAATGCCAAGCCACGGGACGTGGACAGGAAAAGGAAGACAAGTGCGAGCCTTGTACTCTCCGTGTGACAGGGGTTACGTACTTTGCATGATCGCTGGATGCTGCTCTGTTTGCGGGACCAGGGGGGTTAAATGCGTTGCTCTGCTATTTATTCGCAGCCGTGGCATTTTATTTTCCTTCCTGTTAAGCGTGCAAAGTGGCAGTCGAGATGGGGACTCGTGGAATAATTGCTTCTTGCGAATAGCAATTGCATATTCCTATTCGATTTCGTATTTTTAAACCTGGCAACTCGTATGGGCAGAAAATAGGATTGACATGGGAGATGCTAAGTTTCAGATGTATTTGTTACCAGCTGAAGTGGAATTATGGCAAAACCATAACGACAATTGGACATGTCTGTTCTTTTAGATTCTGTGAGACTGAGTTTTACACGACTGTTGAACCTGACAACTCATATGTGCAGAAAATAGGATTGACATGGGAGATGCTAGGTTTCAGATGTATTTGTTACCAACTGAAGTGGAATTATGGCAATACCATAAGGACAATTGGACATGTCTGTTCTTCTAGATTCTGTGAGACTGAGTTTTACATGACTGTTAAACCTGGCAACTCGTATGTGCAGAAAATAGGATTGACATGGGAGATGCTAGGTTTCAGATGTATTTGTTACCAACTGAAGTGGAATTATGGCAAAACCATAATGACAATTGGACATGTCTGTTCTTCTAGATTCTGTACGACTGAGTTTTACACGACTGTGTTTAAATTTCGCAATGGAGGTCTCCTTCTATTCTCTTACACATGGTATACACTGATACAATGCATTCCTAAAATTCCATGTGTGTGGTATGGATTCATTCGTCTTTTTCGCATAATCTAACGCGAACATTTTCTCAATCCGTTTCATACTCATCCGAAATATTCTCGCTACAATAATATGGAATATTGATAAATGATAAAAGTCGATTTTGCACAGAGGGGGTTGTAAAAGTTATTGTAACAGGGGGTTAGACAATTTTTATTTATTCCCTCAGTGAGTACTGTAAGCCTCATTTTGTACGGTACTTTTTAAACATCCTATGTAAAGAGGTTAAATGCGTTGCTCTGCTATTTATTCGCAGTCATGAAATTTTATTTTCCTTGTTGTTAAGTGTGCCAAGTGGCGGTCGAGATGAGCAGCTGTGGAATATGTATATTTTGCATATTCATATTAGATCTGTATATATTTAAAAATGGAAACTCACGTGGAATATTGGTACATAACAAACATCGACTTTACATACAGAGGATTGATTATAAATAATTGCCCTATACGTGATTGGCCAATTTTTATTTATCTTGTCAATGAGTACTGTAATCCTTGTTCCAGACGCGATTTTTTAAAGGTCCTGTATAAAGAAATAGTATGATAATTTATTTTATTTTATTTTATTTTATTTTATTTGAAGTTAGTGTCGCATTGACAGCATAATCATTAGACAGACAAACTTCGTTTTTAACCCTTTGCACTCGATGACTTTTGGCTAGAGAAGAGTAGAAATTCAAAGATTCTCTACTAAAAAGCTGACAATACTTTTTTGAGTAGTAAATAAAGAATTGTATAATAACAGAATTGTAGAATTATTTGATTTCGATATCTCGCACACTGTTACATTGCATTAAATTTGATATATTAATTAATATCGATTTTCCAAATTTTATGAAATGGTGACTGAAGCTCAGTGCAAAGGGTTAATAGTACAGCTTGGACTTTTCTAAATATTCCAATCCTTTTAAGTACTTTCGTATCACTAAGTACTAAGTATAATTAAGTACTAAGTATTTTTGACGCTTGGGAGAAGTTTAAGCCCCTGTCTTTGTATTTAAAATTTAAATATCTAAACTTGGGAGAAGTTTATCGAAAACTTAGTTTATCGAAAACAGCATGACTTCGTTTCTAAATTTGGTGGTGCAACTTGGACTCTTTTAAATATTCGAGGGTATTTTTTCGACGCGTTTCTGCGACGACAGAGTCGTGTTTCAGAGCAGTTTATACTCGAGTCTTCGTATTTCGCATCCTCTGCATTCATAGCGTGGTTGGTTGATAGTGCTTGCAGTAATCGCAGCCTGGTGGTTTCGTATTCTTCGACCACTGTTCATGGGTAATTTTTGAGTGTCCAGCTCTCAGGCTTGTAACGACTATCCTGTCTTTCCCACTCGTCGATGGAAATTTTGCACGATGTTGCGTGTCTTTGATCCATTTCTCGTGCACCATGTCATATTCCATCCCTTCTTTTCTATTTTATGGATTAACTCGAGGAGGACTAGGTGGGGAGATGAGTGTGATAATGATTTATATGGGGTTATATGGTAAATTAGCGTTGAACTGTTGAATTTATGTAATAATAGTTATACGACACGTGCAGTGTTATATCGCGTAGAAATTTCTTGAATGAAAGTAATAAGAAACGGGCTCGATTTACTAAGTTTATAACATTGATCGAAGGCTGAGAGAAGTTTCCTTGTTTTTGAGTATGCAGAGAAATTACCTACGAGCCAACGAAAGACTGCAATTATCTATTGAAAAAGACAGCCTATTGGAAGGTTTAAGAATTCGAAATAACAAGCAATCGAAGGCTAATCGAGCAGTTTCCACAAGGTTGAATGGTATATCATCGACAAGCTTGCGGAAGCGCAGGTTCAATGTTTCCCTGATCGACTCGGCCTCGTGCAGTGAAACACGATGTATCGAAACGAAGAAGGGATTAACGCTGCTAAACATAAGCTATTCTAGAATACATTATTCTAATATTATTTTAATACTGAAATAATATATTATTCCACTATTGCTGTAAAATATATATAATAAACAACGAGCTCGAAGGAAAATAAGTTTTCACAGAAGACTGGGAATTATTATTAAAACTGGAATAAAATTGTATGTCCCGAATAAAAATGAATCTTGCTATTTACCTATTTTACCTACAATTATAAATCATTTATTTATTTATTTTATAATTGCTATAAGAAAATAAGTTTTCATAGAAGACTGGGAATTATTATTAAAACTGGAATAAAATTGTATGTCCCGAATAAAAATGAATCTTGCTATTTACCTATTTTACCTACAATTATAAATCATTTATTTATTTATTTACTTATTTTATAATTGCTATAAGAAAATAAGTTTTCATAGAAGACTGGGAATTATTATTGAAACTGGAATAAAATTGTATGTCCGGAATAAAAATGAATCTTGCTATTTACCTATTTCACTTACTCTTGCTATTTACCTATTTTACCTACAATTATAAATCATTTATTTATTTATTAATTTATTTTATAAGAACAAAGTAATTATAAATTAAAAAATTTATATTCCATTTAATTATTAGGAATATTTTTCTTCCTACTGAGTTATTTCTATCACATCCCATTACCTAACCTAGCCTAATCTTACCTTAAAAAATTTATATTCCATTTAATTATTAGGAATATTTTTCTTCCTACTGAATTATTTCTATCACATCCCATTACCTAACCTAGCCTAATCTTACCTAACTGTTAAAAAGAATTTTTGATTTATTAAATTCTTTTAGAAATTTATAATCCCATATTTTAAATTATTTATTTCTCTTCTCCCATAAATATCCTATCGTTAAAATTATCCGAATCGAAATCTAATACAGTGAAAATGATTTCAAAAAGGAAATGTTAAAGAAAGAATGGAAACATGACTTTATATATATTTTAATTGGAAATACGATACCTCGATTTGCTCTTTAACGAGTTCAAGAATTTCCCATTCCCTTATTCCATTTTCTACTCTTCTTTCTTATCAAACATTGTATTTCGAGCTCGAACTGCAGTGGATAAGAAGAAATTGACGTACCACGCTTCAGAAAGGTTCAATTATTTAATATCTTCTGCCGATCGTTTGTACCGCGCGCAAAAAGCACCCGGAAGTCTAGGTGAAACAAGGTATTCGTTACTCGCGCCTCCATTTGCAATTACGCGTTTGCCGTGTAGCCCAGAATGACTGGCTGATATCGTAAATAGTTACTCAACGAAAGGGAATGGGATGAGAACGACTCTCCCTGGATAGAAAATGAAAATTCCCAAGGAAAGAAGGCAACGTATAATCGGAATCGTGACAACTTTCCTCTTCTTACCCTTGCTATTACGATTCGTTTATGGCAACGAAACTTGACACGGACCAATCGTTTGACGATAATTAAAGCTGTTACGTTGAATGATCTATAAAATAAAAAATATTTTTTTTAATAAATTAAATCATTTCTCTGTATTTCTTTTTAATTAAATTAACCAAATTCCGATTTTATTCATTTTTGATTCACTGATTATAATTTGTTGTATCCTAATATAAAGGGGACGAATAAAAATGGCTGCTTGAACCAATAACATATATCGTATATAATATAACTTTTAAATACGATATATTTAAATATTGCAAATCTATTAAAATTTTAATTATCCCGGTCCTTCAATTAAAAGTAAAGCGTAAAACTAACACTGAAGCTCAAAAAATTATGAAATAATGTTTAATAAAAATTTATAATTTTTCCATAATTAATAAATTATGAAGTAATATCTTTTTATAACGTATAAGCAATGTGAATTTTTAGAATTGACTTTTAAGTTGCTTAAAAAATGCCTAAATATCGGAAATAAAGTATAGATCGCGAGAAATAATTTGTAGAGGCGAAGAGGGTGGAATAAATCGGAAAAAGAAAATGGAAATTTAAAGGTACTTCACCTGGTTTCAGTACAAAGAAGCAGAAGTGTTGGACATCGACGCGTTGAACAACACGAGAAGAGCGGGCCGGAGCGTCTTGTTCTTCAATCGTGTACCAAAAGTGGGCTCTCAAACTTTCATGGAACTGTTGAGGAGGCTGTCCATGAGGAATGGTTTCTCCTTCAACAGAGATCGCGTGCAGAGAGTCGAAACTATACGCCTGGCGCCAATTGAGCAGGTACTGAAACATTTATGAAATGTTATTACATTGTAATTATCGAGTTTGCCAGTAATTCGAAAAATAAACTGTGTAAATTATTCCTGTGTCGATTGAATGTCAATTAATAATTTATTAATGAGGATAAAAATAAAAATTGTTTAAGCATTGATACACACCTGTTTGCTTTTAGGTTCAACTTGCCACAATGGTGAGCAGCTACGCCGAACCATCCGTCTACATAAAGCACGTGTGCTTCACGAACTTCACCGAGTAAGTGTCCTGAAATCAGTTGAGATAGTCAGTGACTTGAACTGTATTTTAAAAAATTAATACAAGCAATAAGAACATAATTCAATTTTCTAATTCTTCTTCCATTTTATTACTAACAAATCCCACATTTCTATTTATCTATTTCCTATTTCCACGACCGAGCAGGGTTAAAATATTTTACTATAATTTGAATTTACATTCGAAGATTTATACAATTTATAAAATTCGTCATAGCATAAAGAATCTCGTATAATTGAAAAGGAAAAGGAATTGAAGTAGGATCGTTTGAAATAATTAATAGCTCTAATAATTAAATCGTGACTCCCTTTATTTTTAAATCTAGAAGCTATGACAATATCGAACTGTATTTTAAAAAATTAATACAAGCAATAAGAATATAACGAATTTTTCTAAATTTTCTTCCATTTAATTACTAATAAATCCCAAATTAAACTCTATTTCCACGATCAAACGGAGTTCAGTAAATTATTAAATTAAATTAAATTATTCGTTTGAAATAATTAATAGTTGGAATAGTCAAATCCCCTGATTCCCTTTATTTTTAAATCTAAAAGTTACGACAATACCGAACAGTAAATTATTAAATTAAATAAAATTATTAAATTATTGAAAAATTAATAAAAGCAATAACACAAAATAAAAATAAAAATAATAGAAACAAAGACGATAAATTTACTAAAAAATTACTAAATTCCCAAGAATCACAGTTCCACCATAAACATAATATAAATAAAACGAAGAGAGTGAAGCTTGGAATCGAATTCTTCCTTGCCAAGCAAATTCCTCCCAATTCCTGGCAGATATTCCTGCCAAGCAAAAGACACGGGGAAAAATGCGAGAAATCTTTGCTCCGGGGGTTAGCTAGCCAAGTACCCGGAAGTAACCCAAGCTAAATTCCCACGGGATATCTAACCTGGCACGTTTTTCCGTTCAGATTCAACCTGCCGCAGCCAATTTACATCAACATAGTCCGGGATCCTGTTGAGAGAGTGATATCCTGGTACTATTACGTACGAGCACCTTGGTATTACGTCGAGAGAAAGCAAATATTTCCAGACCTACCACTGCCGGATCCGAACTGGCTGAAGAAGGACTTCGAGTCCTGTGTACTTAAGGCGGACCGTGAATGCAGATACCTGGAGGGTGAAATTCACGAGGGGATCGGCGATCATCGCAGGCAAACGCTTTTCTTCTGCGGCCACAGCGAGAAATGCACGTAGGTCTCTTTAAGCTCTGGCTTTAAGCTCGCGCCACTGATACACTGGACAGCTAGGAGGAATTTAACTTTAAATGCTATATGTCTGATAGATTTTATCCTCCAACGAGTAATCTTCGTATTTGCTTATTTCCGCAAAGATCTTCCATCTTTGCGTCCCAGTATATGGGAAGTACTCCATTATGTACTTGCTTGTGAACTTGCTATGAGATTTCTCGTTTTCACACTTTTACAGGGCTTGAATGTGTTGGCGTTGCTGGGGTTAGAATGGGGTTTAATACTTAGAGGGTTTAATAGAAATAAAAATTCGATTACTTGGATGGTAAGTATGAGATTTGTCTTTCTTAGAGTCTCATGAATTTAGAATGTAATGTTGGAAAAGTTAGGGTGGGTTTTGATGTTAAATGAAATGGAATGAAAATAAAAATTGGATGGGGAATAATGTAATTTGCTTTTCGCCTTATTTTGTTAGGATTATTGGGGTGGTTATTTATTAGGCAGAGGGTATTGGCCTTAATTTCTGTAAATTGATGTGAAACTATTGCATACATAATATAGCGTGTTGATATAAATATTAGTAATAAGAGAAAATATTTTTCAAGATTAAATTTATAATAAAAATTATTGTAACTTCCAAGTAATTGATTATGTTAATCCAACGTTAAAATATTCGATATGTATCTATTATCTTTTATTTTCTGACATAGTTTTTGATAATTGGATGCCAGACAACGTCGACAAAGTGGATTCTGCTAATTAGAAACTTCGTGGAAATGAGATTTCGTATGCACTAATCTAATATCATTCCCTCTAGCAGAAAATTAAAGATTGTTTGAGGAACAACTTGGTAATTAAATTACTAGTTCCCAAATCCATATTCTGCAATGTCAGTTACTTGGAGTTACTCTCCCTAATTGTAAAGTAAAATGTTAAATATTGGAAATATCGATTGCTCTAACATACGTCTCTCTTGTTACCACACAACTACTATTAAAAGCATTCTTTCTCAATAACATATATTATACGAATATTTAAATCATTTAGAATGCTACCAAAAGTGTCTAATATTCATTTATTTACATTTATTAACGTCAGAAGTAGCAAACTTTAATGAGTACCTAAATTATAATCGAATGAAAAGGAATAAAAGAAAAAATAAAATAAGACAAACATATAACTATATGATTATTAATACTAAACCTATCATAGCTGATAGATGAGAGTGTGAAAGAAAAATCTCATAGACAATATTAAAAATTTAATTACATATATACTAAACACCAAATTTTTAAGTTTGACATTAATTAAGTGTATGTTACAATTCTACCCTTGTATCAAATTTTAAAAAATCGCTATCGCAGAGAAGGAAGAATCAAAACCTATTGTTTCAACACTTGACAGTTCTATCGTGAAAATTACAAAATGGAAAAAAATTATCCATAAAATTCTGTCAACGTTCAAATTTTTCGCTATATTATACTTCCATCCCTATATAAAATTTTAAAAAATTGTGATCGCAAGAAAAAATCAAAGTCTATCGTTTCAACACTTGACAGTTCTATCGCCAAAACAACCAAATAGAATCAAATTATCCATAAAATTCTGTCGACGTTCAAATTTTCCTTTATATTACACTTCTATCCCTATATAAAATTTTAAAAAATCACAATCGCAGGGAAGAATCAAAATCTATCGTTTCAACGCTTGACAGTGCTATAGTAAATTCTGCCAAAAGAACAAAATAGAAGAAAATTACCCATAAAATTCTTTCAACGCTGAACCGTCAGATTACGTACATATCTCATCTATCCCTCGGATTCCATATCTTTACCATTCCGTCACGCTATACTCGAATCACCTGTCATACTTATCAATTGTCGTCTCTCCGAAGCCCGTTCAACACGGTGGGTGCCCTGGAACGAGCGAAAATGGCAGTGGAGAAACACTACGCGGTGGTCGGCGTGCTGGAGGACGTGAATACCACTCTCACGGTATTGGAAAATTACATACCCCGATTTTTCCGAGGCGCCACCGACGTCTACTACGGTAATTCTTTTGTTCCCTTATTTGCATGTAACTGTAAACCTGGCTCGACCATTGCAATTACCCAGAAACAAACCTGCCTTGAGCACGAAATATCGTGCACCGGTCAGCGCCATCGCGAACAACAGTACACCTAGTTCCGATTATCGCTCTAATCGATCATGCACATCCGTGCCGTGCGATAAGACAATGAAACTGACAGAAGCTTCTCTTGCAGACGAGGTGAACGCGTTCACGAGGATCAATCGGAACTTCTTCAAACCGCCTGTCAGCGAGGAGGTGAAGGACATGGTGAGGAGCAACTTCACCAGGGAGATCGAATTCTATCAGTTCTGCAAGCAACGTCTGTACAAGCAGCTTAGAGCCTTGAAACTGACCAAGAGCACGCCTATGTTCGAAAGCAATAGTTTGTAACCGTGTTTACACGTCCCAGGAAGCGTCGAGGGACTCGTCGAATTGCCATTCGGCGACCGTCGAGGAGGACTTCCTGGAGACGTTGAAAATAGGATCGACCGATGGCTCGCCGAGCATTTCTCCGACGAGACTGTCAAGATGGAAGGTCGAGGATGCTAGGAATGACAAATAATTCGAACTATCTGAATTATCTCGGGGATTTTCGAGTCGGCCCGCGAAAGCCCGACGGCCTTTGGTGATAACACGACCACAAATATGACGCGGATGTCGAATGGTAGACAATAAAGGGTAGAATGTACGAGTCCTAGGTGTTCCTCCAGCAGGCCGCTCGCAACTGGAGGAACGCGTTTTGTAACGTAACGTAAGAGATAATCGAAGAAGGGAAATTAATCGTTGCCTTTAGCGAGGATCTTTCACGATCCTCGCGACTCGAAATCGTTAAAATTCGTAGATCCAAGTGTCGGATCGTTACGAAAGAATGTTCCAATAAGCAATATCTCATGTGATTCAGACGAGTGAGTGCTTTCAATTCGAATAGGACGCTTCGATCGAGCGCCTGTTTCCTTATTTTGTGATCGTTTCCCCTGTATCGTCTGTAAGCGTAGCTTCGCACTAGATCTACCACGATCGGTCTGATAATCGGTGAAATAACGGACGAGAAACTGCTGAAATGACGGACGAAGAAGGACGGAAGTCGAGGAATTTTTAAAACAACAAACGATCCAGAAGAGATACTGAAAACTCGTTTATATGTATATTATAAGATAAGCTTGTATATTAAAAAGCACGTCAAATGGCGAAGGTAATTGCGTTAAGGTGGTTGGTTCTGAAATAAAATTTCTAATACAAGTATTATTATAGACGTCGATACGAGTGTATATTAAATTTGAGCATGATCCGACGTGTAGTTTGCTAGATACGAGCTTTGAAATTCGCTCCTCTTGGACTTATATAAAAATTGAAATACTGACAGTGGAGTACGTATTTACCGATAATAAACAATCCACGATAAGCACTGAATCCAAAATTTAATCGAAATTATTCGAAGCGAAATTTTTCGTGCAATTGCTTCCCTCGATTTTAGAGAAATTTCAGCAAAAATGGTATCAAAGTATGAGAAATCGTTGCAAAAATATTATTTCTTACGAGATATTAATTATAAAAATTCCTATTCCTATTATAAAAATTATATAAATTCCTGTTATTGTTAAAAGGTATATATATAGGTGATATACATCAATTATAAAATTATAGAAATTATTCGTGCAATTGCTTCCCTCGATTTTAGGGAATTTCAGCAAAATTTTGGTATCAGTAAAAATGGTATCAAAGTATGACAAATTGTTGCAAAAGTATTATATCTTACGAGATGTTAATTATAAAAATTCCTATTATTGTTAAAAGAGAGGAATTCAAGCAAACGACAAGGAGATTGCAATGTTCAAAATTGAATTACGACCAAGATAGTAAGCAACCACCTTAAGCAAGAAATTGTCGAGTTTAAAATTCGGATCGGTTTAAAGACCTAGCGATCGATGGTGGTTCGTGGTAGATTTAATGTCAAGGAAATCGGCGATGCGATCGCCGTGCAATCGTCGGACACGCGAGCTATCCGAGAGACGAGGCATTAAGAATATTTATTTATAATCAACGGGAAGTAATCGGTTATTGCGCAAAAAGATGCGACGAGTGTTTCTGAACGGCGACATCGTGGCGCTATTCGATCGCTTTCACATTCATTGATAATCGAGGAACGCTGTAAAGACTGATCAGAAAGACGAAGATTGCTTTTTTCATCTCTTTTGACTCCTCCTCCTGTTATCGAGGGATACTTATCGCAACGACAGAAGCACACAGGGTAACCGTTAGGGTATTGCTTTCCAGGCGACATAGCCGTTTTTTAACGTCGACTTAAGCCGTTTTTTAATGTCCACTATTTTCCTTCTCTTCTTTTTTTTAGTAATAAACAGCTGCCATTTTCGAACATGCGTGATTTCTTTCCTTACACCGCCCGGATGGATCCAGCAAAATGGTTCATCCTCGAAGGTCAAACGGGATTAACAAGGATCTCGATGCTTGATCTCGGTTGACTCTCGTCGATATGACAGGTCCGTGATGTATGGTCAATTTTTGTAAAGTTGTTATTGTATTTTTAACGGTTAGAGAAATGGAAGCACGTGCTTTCCGATGTAATCGAGAAGACAGCTTTGATCCGATGTAATTTTTCATTTTTATTATTATTCTCGTGAAACGATGTTTCCGTTTCTCGGTGGGATTTAATGTACACTTAGGAAGCTACTTCTCCGTTCGTTGAGTGGAACTTTATTTTGTTATAATTATACGTAAGAGAATAAAAGGTTCGATTTTTAGCGATTAAGAGGGCTGAAAGAGACTTCTCTCGGAATTCCCGATTAATTTGTAATTAACATAGGAAACGCGTTCTCCTTTGTTATTGTACTTTCGTATCTTGTTTCGCCTTTGCAGCATTCTGAACCCTTGAAATATGGCGAGACCCGCGAATATTTTTATTTTCTCACGAGTAATTCTAATTAAAATTAACGAGATACTTACACCAGAGTAAGGATAAGGAACTGCTGAGAAGTGAATGATCAAGCAACAAATGTAAAATAGAATTATTCCCCAATTGCTAATACTCTCTTTTAAATTACCCTCTTCTTCACCCTGACACCTAAAAGAGGATCGGAAAAATTGTTATAAAATTCTGGAAGAAATTCCTTTTTAAATTATTAAATAACAACACGTTCGACTTTGTTCCTCGAACGATATGGAATATATCGATCGAGCAACATCGACGCGACAAAATATTCTCGACTGCAACCACCGAGCAGGGGTCGATATTGAACGATTTATTGCTGCAAAAAGCGCAGTATGATCGAAGATAATTTCGTCTGAGCAGATTACCAAAAACTCACGACCGCGAATAAAATTCGCTGGAAGGCTTATCGTGTGCTCTACCGATCTGGTGTCGTCCATTGCAAATATAGATTAAGTTTTGAGAAGACACGACTGCTTGTGCAATGCGAAACAATGGCAAACTCGATGCACGAGTTGCTGCTCGTTTGGCACCGGTAAGAGACCTCTAAAAATACCTGAGGAATCTTGGCCTAACGGGAAGGTACAGTTTAATTATTTTCAGCTGTTCGTTCGATCATTTTATGCCTCGAGATGGAAAATAATCGCAGTTTTCCCGATACCGTTCTGCGTCGAAGAAAAGACGAATAAAAATATCGTGATCGCAGGGATAATTAATTATTCGACAATTAGTGGAACATAATATTCGACGAATATTGATTGAATTTAACAAAATTTAAATTTAATTCGAATTTAATTTTAATAAAATTTATATTTAATTCGAATTTAATTTTAATAAAATTTAATAAATTACATTGGCCGATTATTAATGGAATATTTATTAGTCGAATAAAATAAGCTATATTCAGTGAATATTAGGGAAATATTAAACGGATAAAATAAACTATAATTATCGAATATTAGTGGAACGTTGATCGAATAAAATAAGTTATGTTCGTGGAATATTAGTCCGATATCGGAGAAATATAACGAACTATGATAAGGGTATTTTCGCGGGCTAACATTTTTTCCTTTTCGTTTCACAAATTTATAAATATTGTAGGCACAAAGAGTGAAAAAAGCGGAGAAAAAGTTGGAGAACGAAGAAAACACAGTCGATATCGTGAGATTCATGGAATCGCGAAGTACCTCGTCCTATCTGCAATCCAAGTGATAAACTTAAGGTCCAAAGTAACCCCAGATTGCCAGGTCACACCTACCGATAATAATACTTCAATTTGCTTTATTTATAAAAATAAGTTTCGCATTTTTGCGCCAGACTTGCGTCATATGCTCAATAATTATTTTAAATATAAAATATCGAATGGAAGGGTCTAATAATAGAAAATTGGACGATAGTCGATTGGATGATAATGCGATCCGCGAGTCGTATAATTATTTGATATTTTTATATTTTTATATAACGATATGGACGTCGAATTAACCCCGCAATGCTTCGCCTATATTAAAAGCTACGTATCCTGACATACGAGAAGTAAAAATAGAATTTAGATTATTAAGAAATATAATTTTATTAATACTACAACCACTTCCAACAAGTTCAAACCTATCACTGGATTAATCTCCCCGATCCAAAATGACTACCAATTATATAATTGTAAATAATAAACGACCAGTTTCCAGAAACACAGGCAAAATAAAAATAATAAACAAGCACTGAATACTCCATTATAATATCGCAGAATTAAAACGTAAAACCAAATTGCTATATATAAAATTAAATATCCGTTCTCTAATTATATCCTTATTTACACGAGAATTAGTTCAACACAAATTCAAAATTTTATACTGCTGCAAATAACTATGACAGCCTGTTTTACCAACATACCAGACGTTCTACAAATTTCTCCGAACATCGTGTCATTCCTAATTGTTTATACCTACTTTTGTTACAAACGAATACAACTATTAGACTCTAAAGATATCGGTTACCCGGAAGTTTATTTAAAAAGGAATAATTTAATATTAATTTATTTCAAGTATATGTAATTTCATCAAATATTCACTTCAAATATATTCGAATATGCATCAAGTACTTCGGCACGAAAACGAAAAAGGATTGAGAAAATGAAACCACTGTGGCCTGTGAACGGCCAACAATCGGTATAATTAATAGCGGCGAATAAAACTTTCCAATGGTGCCAATCTACGACACAACGATCGACCTAAAGCCCAATTAGCATAGATAAAAATTTCCCTTCGAAAATGTCTTAAAATATCTCACAAGGACAGAAGAAGAGGCTCTCGATCGGTCTTCCGTTTATTGTCTTAATAACATATAGAACATGTGTTACAGATATATTATATACGTCTATCTTTACGTATAGATACTTTTCTCATTCCTCCATCAACATTCGCTCCTCGCCTCGCAGCAATTATTTTCTCCCATTATAACCTTAAACGCTATCACCCATTCCATACTCGACACCGTTTAACGATAAACGCGAAACCTTAGCAAACTACCAAGAGGAAACATCCAAACAGATGTGATTCGAAAATAAGAGTCTCGTTCGAGACGGTGTAATGGCGGATGGAGAAGGAGGAAAAGGGATTAAAAACCGAACGAGCGTTACACATACATCTTCTACGACCTGTTTCTGCTGTACTGGACATATTCCTTCTATCTCTTCCTTTCTTTAAAATCTTTTTTTTTTTAATTTTTTTCCTCGGCTTTTTTTCTTAATAAAAGTACGCAAAAGTCTGATCGTTGTTATCAGTCTGAAGCAACGTTGCTCGTTCTTCCCACGCGATGAAACCTCTTCAGAGACCAATTTTTAATTAACTCCATATCGGACGTTTTCGGAAAAGAAAAATCAGAATTTTCGGGATATTAATAATAAAAATATCGCTAGATTCGAGGAATTTTTAAGAAATTCTTTTTTAGATGGGGAAGTGAATATTAATTATCGAGGTAATTAATATTAATGGACGAACGGAGTTAATTTTAAACGTTGATCAATGAAAAGTCCAATTAACGAGTTCAAGTCTTGCTGAAGCAACGTGACAGTTTTCTTAAATAATTTTTAGTAAGGATTGAGCAGTGTGTGATGTCGCGTTGTTTGTCACGAAGGAACTATCAAGGGAAGAATCATGCTTCCGTTATGTATATCCGTGTAAGTAACAGTGAAACGTCGAAATAAAAATCGAAATTAAGATCGAAATGAAAATCGTTTCGGGGACCACGGTACATCGTGCGATGATTTGCAAGAGCGCTGCAAGGCGAAAAATTTCGCGGAGAGATTGCAAAAGGAATTGCAAAAAGATCGCGCGAGCATATCGTTATTTTTCGCGCAAGATGGACGCTGGTAAATATAAATATAAATATAAATATAAATACAGGCGCACCGAATAAATGGATATTCTTTTTCTCTCTAAATCGTATATTTGATATACAATTTCACTGACCTTTCGCAAGTAATCGAGACGCGATTAGTGGCGAATTTTATAAATGTCTCGGATTACATGTATAGATAAACATGGAGGACAACGAGAGGCAATATTTTTCTACTCACACTGATGCACAGTCTCCGTACGAATATTCGGAAGAAAGAGAGAATGAAAATAAAAATAATTATAAAACGCGATATTTTTCTACTCACACTGATACATCGACTTCGTACAAATATTCGGAAGAAAGAGAGAATGAAAATAATAAAAATAATTATAAAACGCGATATTTTTCTACTCACACTGATGCATCGACTTCGTACGGATATTCGAAAAGAAGAGAGAAAGAATATAACGAAAGTGGATATTTTTCTACTCACACGGATGCAGAGACTCTGTACGAATATTTGGAAAAAAAGAGAGAGAAAAAAGAATAAAAGCCGATATCTTTTTACTTGCACAGATACAGAGACTATGTAGGAATATTGAAAGAGTAAAAAAGAAAATGGAGAAAAAGAAGAGAAAGAAAATGTGTTTTGACGTGGACGAATTAATGCACCGTGGCCTCCGACCGATCGAAAATATCGAATACAGCGATTACTTTGTTATCAATGACGGCATATCCATGTGACACCGCACTCTGTGACTCAATTATCGCGAATAATTACGGTGAAACAGGATATCCGGAATATTCAGACATTTCCACGTATTTCCGATGAGTATTACTTTTTCGCGCAGACTGGGGTAATTTGCAAGACATAGCGTAATTCTCTTCCTGTTTAAAAAATAAACAAAAATATCAACTTTTCACGAATAAATAACTCTTTTTCGTTTTCTTATAAATACATCGCTTTTTCGAGAAAACTGATTTCGTGTTTATTTATTTGTTTTATCTTTTTCATATTCTCGGTGGAGGTGAATTGTATAACGATGAACTTCAATGAATCGCTAATTGGTATAGTGGAATTACAAGTTTAGTAATATACTAAATTTTTGGTCTTTGTCTTTCAGCAACGCGATGTGACAATGACGATGGTACAACGAAGAGAATTATTTAATTCTTCGCGAGAATATATTAATTTATTTTTATAAATGTAACGTAATAATGGTTTAATAAAAAGGATCTTTTATTGAATAACTTGCCGAATTTCTTTACCCTACCAATGATTCTCAGCAACTATCGTTGATTTAATAATTCCTTGACTAATATAGGAAACGAATCTTTTATACACGAAAATATATTAATCTAGTTTTATACATATATATAACACGATAGTGGTGCTAATTTAACAAAAAGATCCTGCATTAAATAGTTACTCTACTCCTCCAACGTGAATAATTTTCAACGAAGATTATTATCATATTTAATGCAGTCATTTTTAACAATTCCCTGAAAATATATTAATTTTTCTCTATAAATACCACATTAAAAAATTCCACTGCTAACTCCACCAACTCCTTGTGTGTCAATAATTCTCACTGAAAACTATGCCAATTAAAATAATATTTTCCAACGATCCATCGATCGATATAATAATTAAAACATCTCTACACGTGAAAATATATTAAATTCTCTCTACAAACGTAATACCACGTAAAATTTGGACAATGGGATATACTTCGATGCGAAATTGGTAAACTTTCCCAATTTCCCAAAGGAACCCACCGAGTCTCTATTCGAAATGACTTTTCTCGAAAACTGTACAATCAAAATTAAAAGAAAAAAAATATTCCTCTGCGCGAATCGCGCTATATCTTGTATAACAATCGAACAATTATATAAAAACAATATTCGCATGCTCGACGATAAAATTTATCACAGTATCATCGCTCTTTGCGATCCCTTCCTCGTTTCTCTCATCAAATTCCTCTATAAATCATCGTATAATCATCATTCACGAATCCGAGGAATTCGCATAATTATTTACAATCGTTGAATTTGTGCGTAGGAATAAAATATATCACGAGTCTCGTTCAGTCTTGACTCTATTCGAGCACCATGATCCATAGATCCCTTCATTCAGGATGATAAGTAAACGTAAAAACGACCGTTTCCAGCATCGAGGAACCTAATCTTAATTTCACTAAAATAAAACCTTACACTCCTAAAAATATTTCTTCACGATTCCCAAAATTCCTCGCAAAGAAATATCAATTCCGTTGAAACAAAATTATTACAAAAATATTGCGGATAATTTTCCAGGAAATGCTGGCTACTTATTCGTCATCGTCAATTTGCTTGTTCGTTTATTATTCATTCCTTCTTAATGGAGTTTGAGAGAGAAATGGAAGTAACGGGCAAAGAACGACGATGCAATGGACACCGAACGATTTTAAAAATCATGGAGACGTGAACGCGATCGACGTGAACGGCGACGAACAGAATCGGCGAGCTCGCGATTTGAAAGAGGAAATAAAAAGGACGAAAGGGGCACGAGAAATAAATAAACGACGATAAACAATAATAGACTACCTCCTCGACGATAAGAATCATCTCTAATTCGTGTTTCTTTTTTTCTTTTTTCATTTTCCTGCAGACTGTTCGTCACCGATCCTCGTCCATCGGTTTCACAGCCGAAATCGGACGAGAAGAACTTGAGAATTGCAAAGAAGACAAGAGAGGAAGGGAACAGACATAAAACGATTAAAAGTAGCAAATTAAAATTATAAAGTAAAAATAACTATTAAAAATGGACAGAGAGAATTATTAGCATTTCCATGCTCTTCCACTCCTTCTCTATCATGCAAGCCCACACACACGCACACGCACGCACACGCTTTTTCCACCGTTTCTCTCGCTCTCTTTCTCTCTCGTACCTTAACACCGTAATAATGTCGTATTTTTACTTCGTTAATTAATTTTCCCATCTTTTCTTCCTGTTTTCTTCGTTAAAAACTGCAAAAGGCTCGGTAATTGGACGAAAGCTCACGGCTCTACGGACTAGAGGTGCAACGTATGCTTACGTGTACATTACAATATAAAAATATACTACCGTTACAGCTATGGTTTTCGTTCGTCACGTCTCGAACGTAGAAACGTCTCCCTTTCGGAAAGAGAGATGCTTGGATCGATTGGATCTCGCATTAATTGCAATGGAAAAACTCCATGTACACAGTTACGGTTCTCTAAGCTCAGTCATCCTTGTCCGGAGTATTCTTTTCTCGTAAACGTCTCGTAAATGACTACTCGCTGATTCAATAGACTAGAAGGTTCAAGTTAACGAGCAAACGGAGCAATTTCTTTCCAGAATTTCTCTCAACGAATTTACGCCGCGTAAAATTTCATGATTTTACAAGTAGCCATCAGACGTCATCTATTTTCCACGTGTTCTCTCCAATCTACTCGATCCCGATAGTTCTCACCTAATCAGACAATCCGGACGACTCTACGACTCACTGCGACGTTGAAAATGGTTCTTAAGAAACTTACAAATATCTCCTGCGAATTCGTAAGGATTTTGTAAAATTTTTCTAAAATATCCAGAGCAATCTACATTTTATTCGCGTTAAAATAAGGATCCTTTATGTCGAATAAAAAGAAAGAGATCCAAAGGATTTTACAGGCCATCACGATCTCAAACAAATCTTTAAAAATCGTTAAAAATATCTGAAAAATTCAGGAATCCGAAGGACTTTACAATTTAAAATAACACGATCTTAAAATAAATTTCTAAAAAATCTCAGTTCACAAATACGTAAAAATCGTTTTACATCATCACCTAACCAAATTTAACCAAATCCAGAGGATTTTATAATTCACGGTGATCTTGGTTAAGTTTTTCAAGAAATCCGCCCGAAAAAGAAATCTATACTCTAGTCACAACGGACGTAGGAATTGGGATCGAGCTTTGAAAATTGCGATTCGAGGATAAAAATTTCTGTCGCGCACAGAAACAAGGCTGCGAAGGGTTTACGCAAGAACGGTGCACAGTGACGTATCGCGCGAAGGAAAATGGCACGATGTCAAATTATTTCTACGTTCGAGACCAGCGTTACAGTGTTTTACCCGCGCGTGTTTCGCCTCCTCGATGACGTAAGGTCCTCGCAAAAGTCGTAGCAGACGGTGGAAATCGATTTCTGTAGGAACCAGGCCTCCCACGCGAGACACACTCTGCGCCACCACCCTTGGGAGAACCTTACGCGCGAGTTCATAACGACGGCTTGCAAAACACGCACGAGGATTAACAAAAATAGTTCGTCTCCGGTTTACTCAGGGTGTCACGCGACAGTCTTTCGCAATCGTTCCTCGCGAGTGATTCAAAATGACCGCTAACGTCGATCCGACCGTCTCTGCGAGCTAGCAAATTCTTTTCGATATTCCGAAATTTCCTTTCGACTGAATATTTTCGTTTCTGCGTGACACCCTTCGCCATGAAAAATTTATAAACGTGTATTCCATAAGTTTCAACAATGGTGGATAATATAAATTGCTTTCGTTCCGGGAATCCCTTGTATTTGGAGCTCGATGTACAGGGTGTCTCAGAAATTCTTTGAGAAATATCTTTAAGGAGAGTCTTTCGTAGGTACTACAGTTAGAGATCAGTTGTTGAGTTTCTGACAATGTAAATAATTACATAATTCGGTTGCTGATAGAGAATGATATTTTTCTTCCTTTTTTTTTTATTCTTTTTCTGATGATTGAACGATTAAATGTTCGAAGAAACTGATAGATCTCTTCGCAGAATGAAAATTAGAGAGACAAAGTTTCTGTTCGTTTGAACACACCGCGTGTCTGGCAGTAGACGATCCTTTTCTCCTTATTTCGCTCACATTCGTGTCGCACATCTATTCTGCGTCTTTATTTAAACCTTTGTTACATGTTCATTGTCGTTTAAATAATCCGTGACATTTCGCAAACGTCGTGTTACGATACACGCTAAAATATCCCTTCCTACTGACACGAAGTTCCATTTATCCGTGATAAAATTAATGAAACACCCTGTACATCAGGCTCGAGTTTTCATAACATAATTAAAATATCTTAATTCGTAACTCCGATATAACTGTCTCCATAAATCTCGATAATCATCATTCTCAATATGAAGTGGAAGAATATCGTTTCTGTCGTTAACCAGAATAGAATTCGACTTTGTATCTTTTTTTTTTCTTTTTCTCTACAATGCATATATATACAGAGGATAAACTATAGGGAAGGCTTTCAGTTGTGTGTTGAGTAATATGCGTGTAAATATCGAGGGCCTCAATAATGGTGGTTACGATGCGCCCAAGTTAGAACAATTAAAAAAAAAAGAAGAAAGTACCATTTCGTTGAAGTGTAGAATATGCGAAGAAACAAACGAACCTATCCAATAATAAAAAGAAAAAAAAAAGAAAATCGCGTTTCTCTACAAGAAACGTTTCCTCGCGCTTAACGAAAGGGTTGACCACTTGCGCTAGCAAGAAATTCACAGACACGTGTATCAGAACGGTTTCTGTGACAATTGCCTAACGACGTGTGTACCACGTCGTTGGCGATTCTGTATTACGACAAAAGCATTACGACGTGCGTGGCACGTGTTTCCAGCGCGAGTGGTTAAACATCTCCCGTTTAAACTGTTCCCTCAGCGAGACACGGAAGAGTAAGGATAAAAAGAAGAAGAATGAGAAAACGGATCGATTAATAAGTATTCTGTCCCCAAGTTAACGATAACGATAAAATAAAGCGGGTAAAATAGCAAGGTGTAACGATATCTGCCATGCGTTCGATATAAAATTAGAAAAGATCGACGTCGATCGTACAAAAAGATCGGAGAAAAACAAAGAAAAAATGGCAAAAGTTACCGAAAAGACTCGATTACATTCTCGCGTGGATATCGTATATCGTGTAAAAACGTGTCGATGATATGTACAGTAGAATAAAAAGTGGTGTGCAGCGAACATGATTGGAAGAAAGCTCGCGTACGGTGTACATCGCGGTTAAGGGTTGACCGAGCTACGAAAACCTAACCCCCGTTAGTCCTCGAGACACACTTGCCCACCAATACTGACGCCGCCTATGTACAATTTTCACTGCGTCCACGTTCTCCGTGTACGTTATAGAAAGCACTTGTTCACGATGAAAACTATTAGAAAAAATATCTTACGAATATATAGCGTAATCTTAATATCGTCTCGTTCGTTTCCCTATCGACTTCGTATTGCAACTGCTACCTGGGTAACGGTGGTCGGAATTACAAATGAAACGCTTAAACGTTACCAAAAATATCGCGGTGCCGTGAAATACTATATACCCCGTGGTTTCCAACGCCAAGTGCACCCTACGACTATGGTCTCTCTGGTTATCTCTATACCCGAGGGTGAACGCGTGGTCGATCGCGATACCGGTTCGTCGCTAACGTGGTCGCTCGTCCAGGCGATACCGAGTAAGCAATCTGGCCAACGATCGTTAAATGTCACTCGCCGTTCTCAGATCGACGGACAAATCGATCGAATTAGCCAATGCTACCTCGTGCACGCGACAGAGTTGCTCTTTAGGCCCGATCTGCCTAGAACTCTGACTCGCGATCTTCGATGCCAACGCGCTGAAAATGTTCCTTTCTCGGCTCTGTTTCGATCAACCGCCAACTCGAGTCACTTTGACAACGCTATATGATCGCTACGCAAGTTAGTCGCTTATTCCTCTTGCCGGGTAGCACGAACGCCAGCGACAATGGACCCTGTGTCGAAGATGGACTGCGTGTGGATCTTCGAGGAAGGATCCTGGTCTCGGTCGAAATCGTGGGATCTTATCTCCCGTGTGGTCCTCGTGAGGTATAATATGTACATATCCGCACCACCAGGACGAACAATTGGAAGTCCTCGGATCACGAATCAGTTCTGATCTAAAATTAGTTAACGCTGACGTAAAGGGTAGGTATCTATTGTCGAAGGTATGGAACTCTCTGTTCCGCGATAACGGTGTGGTTAAAAGATTCGTCGCGTTGCTGGCACCCCTAACAGTAGTACGGATACACGTGATAAAATAACAATAACGAATGATGATCGGTGAGTAATCATCGTCTTGGAGATTTATACAGCGATACGGGTGTTCAACGATTAATCGATCGGGCCTCGGTCTTTCTGGTTCGCGACGATCGTTGGGCGAATGAGATCCAGAATCGAGGATGAGGAACAGCCCTGTTGGGCAGCGTGGTACTCGTCAACTGTCACGTCTCGCTCTCGAAACGAAACTGTTCGTGAATATCGTATCACGTGGGCACTTGGATTCCCATTCGTGTGCTTTTCTTATTTTTCTCTTTGTTTTCGTTTTCTCTCCGGCTTTCCCGACGTTACAGCTCATGCAATGGCACTGGATCAGATTGGCACAGGTTGAACGTTTTGATTAAACGAATAAAAGTACTTCCGTTTCGAAGCGTTGGCACGCTAAAA
Organism: Eufriesea mexicana; assembly: GCF_001483705.2. Taxonomy (NCBI): domain Eukaryota; kingdom Metazoa; phylum Arthropoda; class Insecta; order Hymenoptera; family Apidae; genus Eufriesea; species Eufriesea mexicana. The sequence goes on from NW_016907984.1 coordinate 45,023, forward strand.
AATACAGGGACTACGTGTCGGTGAGCTAAAGAAAAGTGTCACAAGCGAGACCCCGGACTGGTCGTCGCTGAGAATTTCCTCGGCAGTTACGTTTCCCGTGGATTAAAGTTCATCGAGAGGTCGTAGATTCGACTCTAACGAATCGGTTCGAGAATACTCGTGCAACTACGTGAGATATCGTTAATAGTTAAAACAAAAAAAAAGAAAAAAAAAAAGGAAAAGAAACAAAACCAAAGAGCCTTCGATTTCGCCTTCTCGAAGCACTACCACCCCTAGAATCCTTCCAACGAACGTCTCGTTTCCGTTTCAACGGTTTCTTTCGTAATCATCGACCTCTGTCCCAACGTCTCGCGTCGCGATCATCGGTGAGATTGCGGATGATCTTGGAGACGCGGTTAGAGTGAGCTGCGGCGCAAAGTCTGTAGAATTAGGTACTTTCTAGGAACGTGAAAATAATCTCCCATGATCTCCCGGACAGTTCGAATGCTTCATGCTTGGTCGCGTTCCGAATACTATGGCGACTGGCAAGCTTGCAGACTCCTTCATCGCGAAGATCGATCCTCTTCTATACGTGTCAGGTCCGAAGAGCTACTCGGTATTTCTTCTCTCAACCACCGGCGTCCTGTTCGTCCATCGAAGTGCCATCGCGTCTATCCCGAATACATATTCTCGCTCGTAAACAAGGAACAACGAACGTGTAAAAAATGTCAGTCTAACAGGTGCGTCGAGTTTCTCCAGTCCACTGAAAGGCTGGTCGGAAAACGGGCAGGAAAGAATAATTGACGCCAGTGCGATCCCTGCTCTCCGATCTGCCTCTTCGTTCCTTCAATCGACTCGAGAATAGGACAGTTATGTACAGTAGGTATACTCTAGGAACGTTTATACAACCGTAGGCTCTCTCTTCCTTTCTCCCTCTGTCTCTCTGTCTGTCGCTTGTTAGCCTTATTCGGGTCCACTTTAGACTCCTTGTCTTCGTGAAGCATCGCCGTGTCTCCGTCCCGGCAACCCGTGCAAACACCATGGCGTCCATCAGTAGAACACAGGCGACCACTCGTGCTGCTGGTTCTCCTGTGCCGTGATCGGTATGTAGCCAACGGCGGAGGACGCCGGCAAACACTGGAAGCAGTAATTGGCTCCGGCGTTGTTGTCCCAGTACTGCTCGCCCTTGCACTGGAATCGAACCGCGAACTCGAGCCTCTGGCCGACCGGCAGCGTGTGACAGTACAGGATGAACGAGAATTTGTCGCTGAAACCGTCGCACGAGTTCGGCACGTAGGTGGCCTGCAGGTCGCTGAAGTTCCGCCACGAGTTCAGCGTGTACCGAATGTGCACCGACTTGTGGAAGTCCAGGTTGATCACGCGGACTGTACCCTGGACACAGAGAGAAATCGGGTCCTGAACGAGCACGTTCTCCAGGCACACTCGACGCTCGCGGACCAGATCCAGAAAGTTTGGTAGACCGGCTGGTTGTTGGAACAGAGGCACCAGAGTTCTGTCCAGCTTGCGCGGAGGCATCGTGCAACCTGAGCCACGCCTGCTGTCCACGTACCTGGTCCCCCATTGGGTGGTATTCGGCGACGTGTTCACCGGACTGGTGTCTTTCTGGAAGATGTCGTCGTAGATCAGGTCACTGTAGGCTGAGTTCGGTACTTTAGGGATCTCGTCGAGGAACGTTCGCACGTCTGCGAGATCTAGGCCTAGAACGTCCGCGAATCGAACGATCTTCTTTCTTCCAGGTGTGCCGGGTGGCGTTTTTCCCGTTTTCAGGGAAGAGCAGCGTCTGATCTTCTGAGGTCTCTCCTCTTCCTCCTCTTCCTCGATGCTGCCCTCTTGCGGCTCCTGGTCCGACACGTGGACGTCTTCCTTGACGGTCGGATTGGTCGCGAGCTTCTGCAGCAGAAGGCACATCTTGTCCTCGTCGCTGCTGTTGATTACAGTCCCGTTCTCTATCTGTAACTGTACCTCGTTCTTCACCGTCGTCTCGACCACTCGCTCGCCTGTGGGACACTCCAGAGTGAGAGCACCGGGAATGCTGATCATGCTACTGTACGTCGAATGGTCGTCAGTCTCGTTGCCGGTGTTCTCATCTGTCTTCAGATTCAGAGCGTTCTTCGTCTGTTGCATCGACGGATCGCTGGCTTTCTCTTCGTCGAACGGAAGATCCTCCTCGAATGTGTTGTCCGAGGAATCCGGGGAGTCCTCCTTCGCGAGGTTCCTCGCGTTCTTGATATCCTCCAATTTGCCGTTCTCCGACAGCCCGTTAACGAAGTCCACCTCGTCGGTTCCTTCCTCTATATTCTCGTCCCTCCTGCTCAGCGCGGAAGTGATCATTATCTTAGGCCCATGGACGGGTATCTCGGAATCGGAATGCGACTTGGGCAGTCGGTTCTGAATAGTGACGAAGCTAGCGTTATTTTTCGAGGGACTTTCGTCCTGAAGGGACATGGTACTCTCGTCGAACGTGCTCCAGAGAGACTCTTGGCTAGGAGACGTGGTGGTGTCTTGGGAGCTTCTGTCGTTGGAATCCTCGGAACTGCACGTCAAGTCGTTCTTCCTCGGCTCCTTATCGCAAAAGTTGTTCCTTCTGAACGAAGCACTCGACTCCGACGTGTCCTCGGAATGTTCCACGCTGATGTCCGGCCTCCTGCGATAGGACAAGTTCTTGGCCTTCACGGTGTCGCAGCCGTTCGAGAGATTCGAGGTAGTCATTTCGCTCTCCGAGGTGGTTACGGGATCAAAGAACACCTCGTTCTTAGCCTTCTCCACGTCTGACGATTCCGGGTCGAAGAATATATCGGAGGAATCGCTGTCTGGAGACGTTCCTAGCAGAGGTGACGCGTAGACGTACCCTGACTCGGAGTCTATGCTAGACAGCATAGCTTTCGATCCGTTGGGAGAACTGTGATGGATACTGCGATGATTCTTGAGTACCTCCGGATTCACAACCAGGTCCGCCACTTCTGCTGCAGTGGCTTCCTCCGCGGGCGAGCTGAGGCCATCCTCGAAATCGAGATCAAAGTCGTAACACAGGTCCGTGTCTGGATTGTGACGCGGTTGGTGCTGAAGAACGTGATTGTTCGCCGTGTTGTTCAGCATAGTCTTGGCCGCGGACGTGGAGCGCAACCAGGAGGTCTCTTTGGGCATCGAGGAGTCCTCGTTTCGCTGAGAACTTTCCTCGCTTCCGAGCGACGTGAGCCGTCGATGAAGGCGTCTGGCGAACGCCTCGGCACGTCCACGACAGCTGCTCGGGAAAAGAGAGCTGACCAGGCCACAGGAAGGGCCGCCACTGTGGGCGCTGCCCGCCGAATCCGTGCTGCCCATCTCGAGGACGGACGAGCCGGATGTCCCGTCGGCGTGCCTGCCCTCCGAGGGCGAGGTCGTGCTGCTACCCTGCTCTTCCGCCTCTCGACTCTCGGTGCTCGCCTGCAAGTTTACAAAACCATGTATTTTAAAAAGGGCAATTTTTTAACAGGTACGTAGAATATTTATATTTTATTTATTTTCAATCCTATTTTCCCTGTCCTAACTTTTCCTATCCTAACTTTTCCTGGATCCAATGTAAACCCTAAGTTTCAAAATATACACGTTCCTTTCCTTATCCTGATCTTTTTCCTCCCAATTTCTGTTACCCTAATTTCCTTTGTCCTGAATCCTTCAAGTCCTAAATTTGAACCTATATTTGTTACCTACTTAATTTATAGCGTCAAGTCTGGATGAATAAATAAATAAATATTAATCGACCAAGGCTAGTCAGAAACACTAATAATTTAAAAACAAGAAGTTACAATTTTTTGTCCACTGTGAGAGTCTTAGAGTCTTAAGGCTATTATTTTCTATCGAGCGCAGAGCGCTGGCATGATTCATATTCCTAATACCTATAATACCTAAAATCTCGTTAAATACCTATGTATCGTTAAATTATTTTCTAACTTCATCGATCACCTAGGAATTTCCTACGTGGACCCTATCATTTCCAATATTTCGATTTAACGTACATATTTCAGTTGCTGAATCCTTGAATCTAGCAGACGTAAGCGTTAGAGTACTTTCGTGCACGTGCGTCTATCTGCCCATAACACTAACGTTCCGGTAAAATGATTCCTATCTGGAAAACGTGTTCCAGATATCCCAGATTAATGCAGAATTAAATCATCTATCCAATTTATCTATTTAAAAATTAATCGATCCTTTCGTACAGCCTGCACACGTAATCCTTAGTACACGAAAATTCGTTTATTCTCTACTGCTGCGTATCCAGCTCGACTGTTGCAAAAATACCATGGCGTACAAATAAATCCCCTAGACGTGTTCCTTAATTGACACAATACACGTTCATTATCGGGCGAAACGAGCTATGCTATGCGTTTATCCGGAGTCACCTTCTCGTGATGGAGCGAGCGAAGAACGAGGGAGAAATTAATTATGCGCTAGAGGAGGAGCGTTCTTATGAAAAGCTGAATTTAAAGGTAGTTTCGTAATCACGCGAGAGGTCACCGGGGTTCACGATCGTCATTTGAATACAATTCGCGGCCGGGGGATCGAATCTTAGGCACCGCGTATAAATTTTCTCATCTCCTCGCATTTGCTCGTATCGGCTCGTAAATCTTGTCTTCCGCTTAATACACGGCAACCCTTTCGTGGTAGCCTAAGAAACGAAATTACGCGACGGCGTTAGATTCCTGCGCCGTTGCTCGCGTCGTTTGTTGAAAAATTCGCAACAATTCATCTACGTTCCACCCTTCTTCGTGACGAGGAACATATTTTCATCCTGCATAATCCGCGCGAATTATCGTCGCGAGTAGCATGAGAAAGCAATCTAGACAGAGGGACACCGAGGTATCCAAAGAATTTGGTGACACGATACTCTGGTTTATTTAACCCCTTGACATACGAATAAAACGGAATTCGATGCGTTCGAAAAATACTATTTAACGCTTTGACTGCCATGGAAGTACTTTTATTATTGAAAGCATATGAGAAATCCGGTCACCAATGACCACCATGGCATCACAGGAGAAACCGTGGTTAGTCATATATGACCAACATGGCAGTCAAAGTGTTAGTAATATATTGCACGATATACTGTCCACCAGAGATAGTTTTTGACGTCTCTGAGACGTCGAAGTCTACAGTGACACGTGAAATGGATGACGTCTTCCAAACGTCATTGTATGCCAACGGGTTAATTTTCATTTAATTTGCAATTTTCTATACAAATGAAGAAAGGGCTCTGTAGGAAGTATGAGAAAGAGAAAAAAGGGGAAAACTAAATACTGCTGGTTTGAACTAAAAGTGTAAATTTTGTGTAAACTGATATGACGGCGAGGCCTAACGAGAAACTCAACTGTCGCGTTCCTAACGCCGCTAAAAAGGACAAAAATTGAAACAAATGCCAGTGTAGATCCTCGCCAGGCCGATGCCAGCCCAGGCTACACTTGCACTTCGAAAAACTCCATGAATTTTAGCATAATATTCGAAACATAACCTAAAATATAACTGACACGACTAACAAATGAAATGTCCAAGAAGCGAACGAAAATTAATCCCTTGCGCTTGACGATTTTTAAAATTTAAAGAAGGATACGAGTTGAAAAATTTTCTGCTACAAAACTGGCAATACTTTTCTAACCCTTTCGCTACTATGGGTGACTATAGTCACCAGCAACGAGACGCCATCTATACACTATACTATAGTCACCGACCACAGAAATCGAGTAAAAAATTAAGACAAGTGCTACCATTCCTCTTAGCTTTCTTCTTTTCTCTTTCTCTTCGAAAGATTTGCGTCAAAAGACCGAATGCTAAAGAATGCACAATTGCAATGTTTCCATCTTTGACACGTCGCTCCGTTCTACGGGAAGAACTTCGTGGCGACGCCACGGTTAAGTAGTAAATAAAAAATCGTAAAATAATTAACACGTAGAATTATTTAATTTCGATACCTCGTACTCTGTTGCGTTATTTTAAATTTGATATGTTAATTAATATCGAGCTTCGAAATTTTATCAAATGACGACTGAAGAGGTTAAATGAGGGTGCAAGGGCTGCCCTAGGACAATCCTAGTCTATTGGTGAGATTACAGACGAAGTTTGAAAGAGAGCCGAATAGTATGAGTGTGAATAGCATAATTAATTTGTAATCTTTTTAGCTTGTAATTTACTCCTAGGTCTCTTAGCTAGTAAATAAAATGTATATTGCAATCAATAGCATCCTTTTATTCCGTATATTGCCGATCGGAACAATATCCTTACATGTACATGCCACTGGGAAGAAAAGTGGATGCAGCTAGATTGGATCGGGCTCCAATTGGTAGAGAGAGCCACGAGGAAATTTCCGTATTTCACGTGAATCAGGATGAACGGCCATTTCGTTTGTCAGTGACACTGACGTTGACGTTAACGAGGAAAGGACTGGGAAAAAATTGATCGGCCAGTTGATTCGTCGTGGCGTCCAGCGACACGAGACCAGCAGGAAAAGCACTCTCGTCGTGGGGCCTCCTCGAGGCTTGTAGCGGTTCCCGAGGTCGCGTATTAGGCGCACAATCATATTATTATCCCCCACAGTTAAAGTTACAACCGCCATTACAACGTTGTTGTTGTAATAGCTTCGAATTACGTCGATCGGCCATCGTACACCGTGTTATCCTACGTCGCAGCATCCTTGAATTAAAATAACACGCGTCGTTCTATTTATAAGCGGTTAAATTCTATAAGCCAGATTTATGGATCCTTAGGATGGTTAGGTGAGTGGTTCGACCGTTCGATCTTCGAATGATGGAAAGTTTCGGAAATTTTCAACAGAGCTATAGTTGGGATGCTGCACGAGTAGCTTCGGGTATTTCTGGAAGTACGGAGAGATCGTTCGATCACTGAGCTATGGTCTCAGCTTTTGGAATTTGCAGTGGATCTATAGATAGAGTACTGTGATGTGTAAGTTATGCACATGCTACACATGGACTTCTGGTAGTACCTTGAGTATTGGTACGATTTTGAGAATTTTCAGTAGATTCTTGTTTGGGATGCTGTATAGGCACTAAGAAGAATTCTAGAAGAACTTCTATCTATCGATTTGGAGGTAATGGCTACACAATTTTGGGAATTTTCAGTAAATCTATAATTATGATACTGTATAAGCTCTGGGTCTATCTGGAAGAACTCCTATTCATCGATTTGGAGGTAATGGCTACATAATTTTGGAAATTTTCAGTAAGTCTATGATTATGATACTGTATGAGCATTAAATACTTCTGGAAGAACTTCTATCTATCGATTTAAAGGTGATGGTTAGACAATCTTACAAATTTTCAGAAGATCTATGATTATGATACTATATGAGCACTAGGTATTTCTGGAAGAACTATAGATTGATTTAGAAGCGATGGTTACATACAAAATTTTGAGAATTTTCAGTAGATCTATGAATATGATACTATATAAGCATTAGGTATTCTTGGAAGAATTTCTATCGATCGATTTAGAGGCGATGGTTAGACAATTTTGGGAATTTTCAATAAATCTATGATTATAATACTATATAAGCATTAGGTATTCCTGGAAGAACTTCTATCTATCGATTTATAGCCGACGGTTAAATAATTTTGAGAATTTTCAGTAGATCTATGATTATGATACTGTATAAGCACTGGAAGAACTATAGATTGATTTACAAACAATGGTTACATACAAAATTGTGAGAATTTTTAGAAGATCTATGATTGTGATACTATATAAGCACTAAGTATCCCTGGAAGAATTTCTATCGACACTTAAGAATTTTCAGTAGTTCTATACTTATGATACTGTATAAGGACCGGATAATTCTAAAAGAATTTTGATCGTTCGATCTTTGGACGATGGTCAGACAATTTTTAAAATTTTCAGTAGATCTATACCTACGTATAGTGTTCTACGGGGTTCAAACACCTCAAGAAGTACTTCAATTATTAGATTTTTATAAAATTCTTAACAAGTTTAGGGGAATTTTACACCTATATTTCAAGTGTTTTACATGCTCCATGCTTGTGTTTTACACCTATATTTTAATTATACACCTATATCTGAAGTATCGTATCACATAAACGTTTGTAGAAGCACTCCAAATGTCTAACCTTTGAGTTATCACTCACGAAAAATTTGAAGAACTTTAAGTAACTACATAACTGTATCTTGGAAGGATGGAAAGTTTCAGAAATTTTAAGTGAATTTAAGCCTGAATTGACTTTTATTCTTATATCTTTGTTATTCAATGATCGGTTAATATGGCAAAGGGGCTGGTAATGAAAGATCGGTATGCAAAGTCGGCGTGTATAAAGTGATTTATAGATTTGTAATATTCTTGGACGAGCTAAATAAAAAGAAAAATGAGTTAATGGTGCGCTGGGAGTTAACCCCTGTGATTAAGTTGCGCTTTTTGAATTGATGATGTAAGTCAGCTGTCCGCCTATATTTATCTCTTACGTTACGAAAACAAAGAGTCATTAAGGACTGCAGAAAATTACTCCGCGTTTTATAAAACACGTTCCACGTGTCTCTCTCCATTCTTAGAAAAAATAACCACGAGCTACGCGACCGAGGCAAGAGATTGCTTCTTAAAACAATTAACCTGAAAATATCGTTTAACGAAATTCGTTCTACCCGATTTATTAAATTACGCGCAAAATTCGCGAGACAATTTTATTTTACCATTTTTCGTGAAACTTTGTCGACAAATTGCGATTTTATTTCGAGAAGAAAATTTAGAAACAATCGAATTGTTATAATTTAACTCACATAGAAATTTACAATTTCACAAACCTTATCATGGTTCCAGGACGTGTTTTGGAATTTTTAATAAAATTGTTTAAGTATCGCAAATATTTAACGGCTAAATCTCGTCTGATTTTCTAATAGATGGTCTCACAGGACAGATTAGGCGCGAATGACTGCGACTAATCGGCTATAGCAATCATCATCGACTTGTTTGTAAACAAGGTGACAAAAATGAACCCGCGTTAATGACATCGCGAAGAAATTTGAGCGCAGATCACAAGGTTGGCTCGTAGTCAAAATGTTAATAGAAAGAGCGACACACAGGAAATGCGGATAGTCGTCATCTCGACCTACGTGTCGAAATTTCGACGCGCAAAATCCTCTCGCGAATCGCTCTTACGACACGAAAATCTCTTTACAACTGGGTTACACTACAACAATGACTCTTTCGACACGAGATCTTTTGGTAACAAAGATGATAAAATAAGAACGCTTAAACACTATTAAGGATAAAAATAGCGTTCGCAAAGTAGTGAACGCGTGACTGAATCTGTCAGAAAACGTAACTAAACGGTGATTTTAATTAGTCCGATATGCAAATTCGCTTGTATTATCAATTACTCGACAATAGATATCAGGAGGTTTAATTTGTGTATATATAGAACGAGTCATGCAAGTTGTTCATAATTATTTTTTAAAATATCGACAAGGAAAAACACGCATCCCATTTAAAAAGTCGAAGGTCACCTGAGAATTTCGTAAATAAATAAATAATGTAAAAAAATGATCGTGGTATTGTGCATTTAACGATATTGTTAATCTCGAAATAATACATAACGGAATTTTTCCAAAAAGCGTTCCGATATTTTTAATACGACACGATGGTATCTAAACCCCTTAAAACACCCTAAAACTTAACGATACCTGGTAAAGTACCTGAGAGGAACGGAATATTTATATTTCAAAATGACCAATGAAAAGAAGAAAATATATGTTATGAAATAGTCTTAAAGAATAAATTACCTAATTTATTCGAGAATTCCCTATTTGGGTGACCCAATATTTCTAATACAACACGATCACATCTAAACCCCATAAAACCTTCTAAAACTTAACGATACCCAGCAAAGTACCCGAAGAGAAGGGAATATTTCCATTTCAAAGCGTCGGATCGAAAGAGAAAAATATATTTCCTGAAAGTCTCAAAGAATAAATTACCTAATTTATTTGAGAATTCCCTATTTGGGTGACCCAATATTTCTAATGCAACACGATCACATCTAAATCCCATAAAACCTCCTAAAACCCAATGACAGCCAATAAAAGTACCCGAGGAGAAGGTAATATTTCGATTTCAAAGCGTCGGCTCGAAAGAGAAAAATATATTTCCGCGATGATCAGCGAAAATATCGGGAGAAAATAATTCTGCGCTCTCACCTTTCCCTCGAGCTTATTGTTGCACAGCTCCATGCGCGCTCGGACGCTTGAACCGGACAATAAAAGCAAGAAGATGGTTCACGGGAAAGCAACGCAGCTGCGAAACGTACACACGAAGACGAAGAGGAAGAAACGCCCTCGTTTCGCCTTCTGCCTTGCAATCGCAGAGGTCTGGCAATTATTTTTGGCGCCGAGCTCGCCATAGTCGATCATCGAAAGCAATTGGTCAAGAAATGGAGCGTGATGACCACCATGATCCGTTTCCACAGCTATACATCGGCGTCCACCGATATTCTGTTCCATTTTAACCTGCACTTCCTCTGCGTTTCGCAACTCGGGTACGCATCGACAGTCTAGCAGATTCGGTTTACGCGTTTCGATTAGCACCAAAAGAATGAACCGGCACGAACGGGGAACGAGGAAAAGCAGATCTTTTTTTAGCCTGCTCGGAGAAAAATATTCGAGATATCGCGCGATGCCTCGTGAAAATTAGAACGGGATAAATATATCGCTGGCAAGGAATCAGTTCTGCCTACCTGCTGGTCGCTGATCCGACGTTTCGGCCCTGTGAAATTCATAAATACACCGTGCAACTCATATAATCCTATCATCCTACTTTTTATTCTTCATATCGAACCTTTAATGAGGTTCCTTCAATCGAAAATTACGTTCGCGTCTATGATCTATGATTTACAAGAGTGAATGGAAGTAGCAGTAGCTTGGGACAGTGAGCAAGTTGAGAAAATAATTATTTATTCTAATTTATCCTGTTTTACAACCCTAAACACTGATAAAAGATATCTAAAATGAGAAACTTTCGCATAAGAGTAATATAAAATAAGTTATACTTAAAATAAAAATTATTTTAACTCATTTTTCCAATTGAAAGGAACGAACATTGAAATTGAAAATAAAAGAGGGAAATTTTCTTGAACGAATGTAAAAATATTTATATATTATATATTAAGTATTATATGTATTAAAGAATTTCTTTTTCAAGTTTACTGGCTCAGTCATTCTGCAATTCACTGCACGAAACTTAGAAGAAAATTCATTTTCATTAATGATACTCTTCGTTTGTCCTAATACCGTGCAAGCTGTTTTATTTCGTGGATTTTTCGACGAAATTGCGAGCAACATGGCAAAAACTACATCTGCTTTAAAATTACCATTTAAATGAACTTAGGTATGCTGCTTTTATCTGACCTTAAAGCCTGTACCAAAAACAATCCCCTCTGTTTGTTTCGTTAAAGTTCCCCTCGGACGTTTATAACCGTGTAAAAGCAAATTCTTTTCCTTTCATCCGGTACAATTTTTTAAAACCATCTCATTAATAGACTCAAAGCAGACACGACGCATAAACGGTCAAAATAATGGCTACAGAGACGCGTGACCTATAGAGAATAAAGGCCCAGTCGAGTACGCCTGCACTCGACGAATCTCCCACACAAATACCTCATAAAGAAAGCAAAATTTAAAAACACTTCGTTCCTGAAATCCTCCGAGGCCCCCGATTTATTTTTAAATAAAAGTCCTCGTACATCTAAAAGTTGCCAAATTTTTTAGAAATTTACGTAGACGTACATACGAGTATATGTTACTTGCTAAACGTTATAGTATATCTTACATTTTTCCAAGGCTCCGAATTATAGGAAATATATTTTTCTCTTTCGATCCGACGCTTTGAAATCGAAATATTCCCTTCTCCTCGGATACTTTGCTGGGTATCGTTAAGTTTTAGGAGGTTTTGTGGGGTTTAGATGTGATCGTGTTGGATTAAAAATATTGGGTCACCCAAATAGGGAATTCTCAAATAAATTAGATAATTTATTCTTTGACACTTTCGGGAAATATATTTTTCTCTTTCGATCCGACGCTTTGAAATCGAAATATTCCCTTCTCCTCGGGTACTTTGTTGACTGTCATTAGGTTTTAGGCGATTTTGTGAGGTTTCGCTGTGATCGTGTTGCATTATTCATACACGAAGGACTACACATATACTCAACACAACCACATCCAATCTTTCAAAATACACAGATTTTTTTTTAAATACACATAGATATGAACACGTTCGTTTGCTACGTATTAAATATAATATATCTTAATACAGGCTTATCTCCAAAAAATTTTTCGAGACTCCGACTTATCTGTATACAAATAACCGAATATTTACATACGTAATTATACGTATAAAAAATGCGAAGACAGTTGTTTATTGCACGTTGAGGCTCATTATACACCTTGGTACATGTGATCCAAAAGAAAAGGCAAGAAAATGAAAGGAAAAATTCGCCATGGGACGAAAATATCTGCTCAGGTTGGCGTTTCGTGTCGAGTGAACGAAGTCGGAAGAAGCTGTCGCGTTTTGACAATTGACCTCTGACGTTTCGGCGCCCATTGCTCGACGAAAACACTTTAATCGTGCGGGAGCGAGCGAGCGTTCGACCAAGAGGCACGTGATACCGTGAATAATGAAATAAAATAAAAAGGAAAGGGGATAAAGTAAGAGAGAAAGAGAGAGGCGAATTGCAACGATGAACGAATTAGATAACTCGTAATACGATTCCGCGGATTGCATCACCTTCAGTTGCAACTGAAGGAGATTCCGCGTTAAAAGTCGAGGAGGAAATTAACGAAACGAAAGGACGCCGATCGTCCTGGGAAACCTATAAAACGACACGAGAGTTCAATTGACGTACTTGCTGGCAATTAAGAATATAATATGGGACGACGTTTATGGTCTTATGTCGTTTGGTTGATGTATGCCATAATTTGATAACGATTTATGGCTCCTGATCACCGTTGTGTTATTAACGCACTGCTGGGTATATTTGGGACACCTTGTATGCTAAAATTCTTGTAAATACCGGTTTAAATGAGTTATAATTTCTTTTTTTATTTTTTGGAGATATTATTCCAAAGTTGAAAAGTGCATCGTTTAATTTTCTTCTTTTGAAATATCAATGAGAAATACTGGCAAATTTATACTATTTACGATATTGTTTAAACAAAATGTTATGTTATGTAATATTTTAATAATAATTATATCTATAATAAATATTTTAATGTAAATTTAATATATCTATAATAATATAATAATATTTTAATAATAATTTATCACGTGTCGCGTATAATTTCAGGAAAATTATTTGCTGATATTTAAATAAATTACCAATTTTTTTATTCTTCTTTAAATTGTATCGCTTAATATTGTTCTTTTAAATTTTCGAGGAATATTGCCAAATTTGATAATTTGATAAAGATTTATGGCTCTTGATCACCTTTGTGTTATTAACGCGCTGCTGAATATATTTGGAACACTGTGTATGCGAAAATTCTTGTAAATACCGGTTTAAATGAATTATAATTTCTTTTTTTATTTTATTTTTTAGATATTATTTCAAAGTTGAAAAGTGCATCGTTTAATTTTCTTCTATATAGAAGAATAGAAGATATTTTAATATAAATTTAATATATCTATAATAATATAATATTTCAATAATAATTTATCACGTGTTACGTATAATTTTAGAAAAATTATTTACCGATATTTAAATAAATTACCATTATTTTTATTCTTTTTTAACAATTGTATCGTTTAATATTGTTCTTTTAAATTTTCCACGAGGAATACTGCCAAATTTTATACTATTGATCGTCACTTAAGATGTTCAAGCAAAAGGTCAGATTTAATAATAATAATTTATCGCGTGTCACGTGTAATTTCAGGAAAACTGTTTGCCGATACGAATTTAAATAAATTCCAATTTTATACGTCTATTTTAGATACATTATTGCAAACTCGAAGAGTGCACGAGTATAATTTAGTTCTTTTGAAGTTCCAACAAGGAATGCTGCCAAATTTGTATTATTTACTGCTATTTATGGTGCCGCTTACGCATAATGTTATATAATAATGCTATTTCCATTTACATAATTTACATGTACAGTTTCAGGAGCTGCAAAGACCGATACAGACCTTCTCCTATATCCGACCACGTGCATTTAATGTTACTTATAACACCGTTAAAGTACGACGTTTACGTAACATAGTTATTTTATCATATTTACATAATTATTGAAACGTAAATCTGGTTTTGTCCAGACACACCGAACTGGTTATTATCAACGCGATCCACGGGATAATTTTCAATCGGTAATTTTCGCTCAACGCTACCAATTAAACCGTGTTATACACTGATCGCGAAGCAACAAAGAAATACATCTTACTTTCGAGTCATTTTTCTAATTTTTGTCTCTCTTCTCTCAGACGATCTGAAAGATATTCTTGGAATCCATTCAACGTGCACGAAAACTAAATATACAACGTCGAGAAATTACGACAACTCGTAACGACACGTCACATATGGTTTGGCAAGGACCGTAAAATGGGTACGTCACAGTTTCCCAAGCTAAATCGACCTAATGAGTGTACGACACGAGCTGAACGCCCTGGGACAATTCTGCCTGGAAACGTGCGTAATTTTTCGAGACCTGCACGGTGTTTTACGAAAGTGGAACACTCGGAGATAGTATCTGCTAAACAGCAGGAAAAATGGCAGAGTAAAACGACGAAAGATTGAATCACTTTAAGTTCCGTACACCGTATACTATTATTAAGCGCGTACGTGCCCCAAAGTAGTCGTAAAACATAATTCCCTCCCGTTTTAAATATTATATAATACCACATTTCCCGATATAGCAACGCAACAAGGTTTCAAGCAATTTATCTAACAGTTAAAAATAGAAATCCTATAAGACAGGAAATTTTACGATGATTCAATTCTCGTATATGCTCGTTTGAACGAGCAAGTGTCAATGGACCCATTTGACAACTCAGAAATTATCAACACTCTTTGTAATTTATTTTTTTAAATGTCTTCTGAAGAACCAGTTACTATGTATAATATTAACATATTTCAAAAAATTGTATTGCATTTAACCCTTTACACTCGAGAGGCGCCTTTCAGTCGCCATTTGATAGAATTTCGAAGCTCGATATTAATTAATATATCAAATTTAAAATAACGTAACAGTGTGCGAGGTACCGAAATTAAATAATTCTACTCTTTTCTTCTCAAAAAATATTATCAGCCTTGTAGCAGCAAATTTTTCAACTCGTACCCTTCTTTAGCCAAAAAATCGTCGAGCAGAAAGGGTTAATATTACTGTTATTCGTTGATCTATGTATCAAAGAGAATACTGTTATTCAAAAATTCTGTCATCCAAACTTATCCAAACACCTACGTCTCACAATTAATTCGAATAATGGAGGTTTCAATGGACATACGTAAATTTTGTAAAATTACAAAACAATTTAACCCCTTGCACAATGATTTAATCACGAAAAATTATTATATCGAAGCGGTATTTAATTTTAGTTCCATGCGCGATGAAATTACATGAAAATTTATGGAAATTTCAAAAATATAATTATCATCGCGTGATAAGAGTTGCTTATTAATTATTATTATTGACACTGCACATCGTGACACTTGCACAAGTCTAACACTTGTCATTGCAGTGCAAAGCGTTAATACACCGATAACTATTCAGTCGTTTCTCTTTGGTATGAAAAGTATCACAGCTCATAAAAATATAAGACAAGCTTCGAATTGCTATTTCTGCACAGCGAAAGAATCTTCGAGTTCAAGGGATTAACACTGTAACGAGTACCAAAATACGATATACAATACATTATTGACGATAATTAAAGCAGTGCAATGAAAATAAAAGAGCATACATAATTACGATCACGTTCGAGTAATTTTGCCAAAAGAGACTGCACACTCTCAGCAATTACGAAGATAGAAATCCTAAAACAAGTCACTTTGATCTCTTTGACAGTTCTAGTGTTAGTATACATAAAATTAATTACTCGATATTTCCTATTATTCCATATTTTTAAAATTCTTCCTTCCTTTTCCTACCCATTGGTCATTTAACTAACCATGGTAAATTTATTGTCAGGTCATGTTAACTACACATGAGAAATTGAAAAGAAGCACACGTCATTTTCTTATTTTATTTTCTCATAAATGACATCGGTCAGCTAAGAAAAATATCACCGAGAAGAAAAGCTTGGAATTACATCTTTATCACAGAAAGAAAAATCTTCCAGTTAACACTTTGACTGCCACGTTGTCATATATGACCGGCCATGGTTTCTCCAATGACACCACAGTGGTCATTGGTGACCGGAGCGCTTATATGCTTTGAATAGTAAAAACACTCCCATGGCATCCTGAGCGAAACGTGATTTCGGCGTGGCAGTCAAGGGGTTAAGTTATCCTATGTTCCACAATTTACGTTATGGCATTAGAACAAACAATTGTCAACGAGTGTCATCCCTCGAGTGCAAGGAGTTGGTACGTCAGGATCCACTTCATTGCCTTATTCTCTTCGGGGTAGTACACGTCATTTCCTTATTTTATTTTTTTAATAATGACATTAAGGAGCTAAGAAAAATATCACGGAGAAGAAAAGCTTCGGCATTAGAACAAACGACGATTGACAACGAGTGTCATCACTGAGCGCAAAGAGTTAGTACGTCACGATCCACCTAGATTGTCCTATTCTCTTCGAGGAAGTCTCCTATATTGTATCCATAACCAAAGCACCGACGAGGTTTCGATATCATCGACAGTCCCAGCTAAGAGCCAAAATGGCAGCGCGAAGGAGACCCAATGATGACCGGCAGCCACCAGCCACTTAGGACCACCAAGGGGAACTCCCCTGCCAAGCTGCTCGGAAATCGCGTGTCGCACCGAAATAATTACGCACCTGGACGCGAGTGTCGGGTGTACACGCGGATAGGAGGAAGGCACTCGCTCTATTATTACGCGCAGAAAAGGCAACAAGAAGGCACTCTCGCCTCCGGCATGCAAAGGCTTCACCTCTTCCCTCTCGCTCGCGGTTCAGGTTACCACCTCGCCCCGCCGACAACGTCGATCCTATCTGAATCGTAAACTTTCTTTATCTGGACCATAAATACAGAAAGAAGTTCGCCAAGTGGCCCGCGGCCGCGTCCAAGCCAGGGCGTTCCCCGTGCACGAGCGACGCCGCTGCGCACGTCAAAGAGTCTGCAGGCCAACAGCCTCCGAGGCCTCCTCTTACATAACGATTATCTATCACGCACGCCTAGACTTCCGATAGACGACCAGCACTGTGTGCATCGCACACGCACGCCGGAGTGCATGCTGGAAAAAACTGATCCTCCCGATAGCGATTTTTCGCGCGAGCCTACCGGTGACTCTCTGCTCAGACGCGATCGGCGGATCATCGCGACCGATTGAGACGCGAATGCACGCTGCGAGCGCGAGGAGTTCTTCCTTCGTTTTAGGTCGTGAAGCCGTAGTTCTTTTATTGCGCCGCTTCCCCTGGACGAGATCTTCGTCCAGCTCGCTGTGCCTTCTTTTTCCCTGGTTTTATGGGTTTGCGCAGACTGGGAGGCTCTCCGATGCTTCCTGCTTCTCGGTGTTGGGGTACGAGTGCCATGTTCTCGCAGGATTCGGCAGAACGAGGGACGAAGGATTCGGGTTAGATGAGATCGTGGATGAACGGGATTGGATGCTCGATCTTCATGAGAGGGGAATAAAAGTTGTCGATGCTTTGGCTGAGAGTGAACTATCGGCCTTCGGGATACCTTTTTCAGGAAAAATCGAATATTTTGAAATCTACAGTGATACATTAGATAAAGCTGGATAAATAATTTGAATATTTGTAGTTATGGATATTAAAATTTCAGTAATTGGGGGGGGAGATCGAAATTGAAGATAAATTTTAGTTCTAGATTCTAATTTGTGGTTGTGGCTCGCTCTTTTTAGTGATCGTGGTGAATCTAGCAGATGACTCGAATTGTTCTCTTAGAGGATACGAAGAACGAAAAGATTATTGGGAATTATATGGGATTGAGTATATGAGTATGTTCTCAACAAGATTGTAAGCAAACATAATTTGAATATATTTAGAATTCATATATTCCAAATAGAATTCATATATAAATCATCTTCATAGATAAAGTAATTTCTGCCTAAGTATATTCAACTTATATTTATAA